>NC_140951.1:70994620-71277120 GCF_014529385.1 Adiantum capillus-veneris | reverse complement strand
GTATCTTTGTCCACTTGTGATTCACATACACCATTGTCTCTCTCCACCTTCGTTGACTTTCACGAGCTCCGGAGTTGTTGTATGCCATTGATCTTTTAGCTTTTTGTTGTTGTAAATGTCTGATGGCTTGTGCTGTTGCTGAATTTGCCAAGACTTCTTTTGCCTGCATTCGATGAATGATTCTACGATAGAACCATTCAAATAGTTCTCTCAAACTGTTAGCCTTGATTCGAGAGCCACCATGTCGTGTGTGCCTGAAATAAGCATTTCTCGCCATGTAATGAGACTTTTCCATCCCTTGGGTATTCCATATTGCCGGGTTCCCATACTTCTGTATAAAATATGGCAAATGATTGAAGATGATGTGCTGGATATGAAAACAGATTAGTTAGAATGTTTTACACTCACATATTTGCACATAAGAGAGAAAGAAATACATGATAATACCATGTAGTGAGTAATCTGGGTGTCTGTCCATGCTGTCTTGAATGATTTTTTCAGAAGGTTGAGATTTTCCTTGAACTTGTTCATATCACCTTGTGACCAGTCATCTTTGTCACACATCAAAAATAGGATGTCTATTGATCGCCAAACCTCAGCCTTCGCGTTACGAGTAGTTGGTTCGTGGTCTTTGACTGCAATATGTAGCTTTTTCTAGCTCTGATACTCTACCTTGCTAACATAAGATGTGTTATATATTTTTCCATGTTTTGTTAGCTTTGGATCTCTTGTACCTTGGGGCTTAGATAAAAACCTCCGTGCCTTCACCCCACCGATGGATGGTTTGCATGGGACATCCTTCTCAGCAGTTGATCTCTTTTCATCCCGCTGGATTTTCACATTGCCACCATGAAGCCCCATATCCGACAGTACCATTTCTAAGCACTGCAAGGCTACTTGTCGTTCTGCAGAGTTCTTAATCTTCCAAGCAAACCCGATGTATAAGTAGACCAATTTCTCTACAATTCTGCAAAGGGCATGCATTGTACAAATGTGGACATTCACAAGTGGTATTTTCAAAATTGGTCGAAAAGCAGGATCCTCAATGTGACGTGTTGGAGCTTTTCTCCACCACTTTGGGTCCATGACCTTTGCAGGCTCCATGCAGAACAAACACGGTGACTTTGCCATTGCACCCATTCCACAATTATACATGCACTTTAATGTTTTAAGGTCACCTACAAGATGCCACTGAACTTGAAAGTCTCCCCTTCCATCTAGACGTAGTACCTCTCCCTGGTTAGTCTGTCGATCAATCAGCTCCGGAATATTAGTTCGATGGAACACCCAATATAGAATCTCATGATCTTCTTTCTTTACCTGCAACACAAAATAAATGAGACTTAAGTAGATCTGAACATTTGAGCTTACTTGAGAATATCGCTTACCTCAAACGCACCAAGCCACCATATGTTAGATTCTGATTGAACACTAAAATATAAAGGATCATCACTGGGACACTTTGAGAGGGCTGTATTCATTAATGTAATAGTAACACGCTCTAGCTTTTTCTCTTTAACAAGCTCACACTCATCCAGTTTTAACACAAAATGTAATAGTCCACGTGACTCTTCAAATGTGATGTTGTAAAACTCCACCATTCTCTTCTGTAGTATCCGCAGGTCCATAAAAATATTGTTGAACTCATCATATGCCATGTTCGCTCCATGGCCACTGTAAGTTGCTTTAATATGAAAGGGTTGTCCAAGATAGTCTCCCTGTGCCTCGTTAAGCTGAAGCCTCTCTTTCCAAACACTTGAGGCTGATGGTAGAAGTTTGGATTTTATACCCTTCCTAACAAAGATGGATGAGACAGACTTTTGGATAGCCGAATATCCTCTTTTGCTTACACCAAGTGAATCAAGTGTGCCTTGTATCTCTTTTGCAGGCACTGAGTTCTCTGAAATAAAGCGGTCCACTACATTTCTTTGTAGAACCTTAAACTTCTTGTCATGTACTATATCTGCTGCCAGGCTTCTACTTATAAGTGGCTTCAATCTCTTTCCTATATTGGCTTTGGGGTCAATGTTTTCCTTGTCAAGATAGATTGAGTCTCTACATGAAGACAATGCATAAGTAAATAACAGAAAATTTGCTTCACTAACACTATTTAGGCACATGAAAACAATGCATAACAAGAAAAAACAAAGAGATTACTTAACTAAGACAATGTAGCCAACCAAGAAGCATCACCTTAATGCTCGGATTCTTTTCTTGAGACCTCCTGATGCAACCTGCAATGTTTCAAGATTGCGCAATTTCTTCTTTCGGATACGACCACCCAAGATGGTGTCCTTCATTTGACAACTTCGCACCTTTCCTTTCAGTTCTTGTACCTCTATTTTATGTTGCAAAATGGTAACCTGATCTGTAGAATGTAAATGTGAAAGGCGAACAATCTCACATTGTTGAGCTTGGAGAATACTCTTGTAAGTTCCAGCTTCTCTTGTAAGTGATTTACAATAACCAGAAGGCCGTTTTCTCCATCACCAGCAAAGTTCAATAAGCTTGTAGGATTGACAAACGGTGGAGACGCATTAGTTATTGGATTCTTAGGGTAGAGAGAGCCTCTCGTCCAGATATCTATGTGTTTAGCTCCTTGAGCTCTGAGCGTGTCTATGGAGGTGGGAGGTATATGTGTGTTTGTTTTACTGCGCTTAATCAATGGTTGGTACTCATTGTCCAAATCAATGTGAAGGTGATATTTGGCTCGTTTGTGGGTAACATTTGTGCCATTTGAGGAGTGCGCCATTAGCCAAATGTGCAGGTTTAATGGAAAGTGAATAGCGGCTGCGGATTCGTCCCTCCATGTTAGCCTCATTCCCTCCGTATTGACGTTGTTCATTCAATGCAACTAAAAAGAGGATTATCCCTCAATCACTACGAACGAATGTTCAGAGGGGTAAGGAATCTACTTAAAGTACACTTTTTGAAGTTTTACTATGAAAGACCCAGCTCTTTTATTTGTCATTTTTTCTAGAGAGAGAGTACAAAAAATACATTTTCTTAGAAGGCCCTCCAAATGACCTCCGAAATTTCCTAATGGTTGGTTCTGTAAAAACTATTTCCTAGCAGATTTGGTATCGATTAGCAGAATTTCTGTTGCTCATACTAGCCTAATCTGCAATCACATGTCAATGGTGCCCCTATTCATCCAACTAGAAGCTAATTTGCAATGCAATTGCTTGCACTTGTCAATTTCTAGTGTGTCAAATTTTTGAATTTTGACTGATGCTCCACTGCTTCAAGTTGGTAGTTTTGCTTGCTTTTCCGAGCCGTTCTTTTGTTGTTTCGGGCTTTTCCGCTGTTTGCTCGATTGTTCATGGTCGCTGTTCTCGATTTGTACTCGCTTTGCGGTGCACTTCTCCGGCTGTGCTTTTTGGCTTTTGATTTGCTCATTGTGCAGTTTGCTCCGCGTGTGATTTTTTTTACTTTTCTGGGTTTTTTCAACTCTTTTTGGCTCTTTCTGGTACTTTCGACGAGTTTCTTTTTATTTTTCTTAAAGTTTTGTGAAATTTTAAATTTTCTAAAATCTTTAGTATTTTTATGATTTTTTATGAGAAAGTTTTGATTTTCTACAATTTTTTAGAATGTTTTGTGTTTTTTATGAATTTTTTGGTTTTTTGGTGATTTTTTTAATAATTTTAGATTTATTTTATTTTTTAAATATGAATTTTTACTATTTTTATAATTTGTCTACGAGTGTTTATGATCTTCTTGTGATTTATTTGTGATCTTTATTTTTTGTGAATTTTTGTTTTTTTAAGAATTTTCTAAGAAGTTTTTATTTCTTCTGTGAAATTTTTATGTGTTTTTTCTATTTTTTTGTAATGTTTTAATCCCCTTTTTAGAAAAAATTTATGAGTTTTTTATTTTTCTATTTTTGTTTGAATTTTTATATGTTTTTTTAAATTTTAGTGGATTTTTTAAAAATTCTTTTTTATGTTTTTTCAAATAAAGATCTTTTGTGATTTTTGATTTTGATTGTTGATTTTTTTTTTAATTAGTATAAATTTTTTTGTTTGTTTTGTTTTGTGTGTGTGTTTTTTTTAAATAGTGATTTAAATGGTTTTTATTGTGATTTTTAGTGAAAAAATCCTCTATTTAATTTTTTATTGGAATTGACAAAACAACAGAAAAAACTTACCTTAACTCACCTGTCCGTTGATTGCGCATTGGGTCTGCAGGTGGGCAGTACGCGAGCATGGGAGTCTTGAAAGCGCGGAAAGGTCGGTTTGGCCGCTGGCAGGCAGTACGCAACACAGAGATAGTTAAGAGAGAGATACGACGTGCGTGCGTGTGTGGGAGACAGCGGAAGAGGCGGCCTGGCGCTGGTGATGTGGCAGCGTGCACGAGCAGTGTGAGTGGTTGTGTGTGTCCACTAAAAGACAAGGAAGAGAGAGAGAGGGAGGTCCCGCGCAGGGTTAGAAAAAAACATTTTTCCTAATGGAAGAAAATAAGGGCAAACTTAAAATTCTCTCGATCTTTTTAGGTTGAAATTCAAAGCTTTTGTAGGTAATTACACTAAAACTTGTGGAAATTTCTCGGTTTTCTTCAAGGCAAGCTCAAAATCTAACCGGGATTTTTTGATTTTAGGCGGTTAAAATACATTGGACCCCGTTTTTATTTTTTTGAAACATTGGTCACGTGCTGACATCGAGAGAGAGGGGAAGTGTGACGGGAAGAGAGAGAGAGTGAGGGGGGAGGAGAGAGAAAGTTAGAGAGAGAGTGAGGGTGTGGGTTCGGTTCACACGGAGCCAGAAGAAGAAGAAGAGAAGTATTTTATGCACCGCAAGGCACGGACCTCGCAACTCAAACCAGCCTTTCTATTATTTTTTTTTCAAATTTCCAAAAATGCCAAAATTAGATCAAAAATTAGCCGAAAACGCTAAAATTCACCCCAAAATCCCAAATATCACCAAAAATTTTCTAAAACCTAAGAAAATCATGTCATTCATAACCAGGCATTTTCGACACGCAAAAGCACACAAAAAATAGCAGATTTTTCCGAAAATGCCAATTTCAATAAAATTGTCCACTCAGCCTTCAAAAATATCAAAAGCTTGAAACTCAACCACCGAGGACACAAATGCGAAGAAAATGATGCTGTAAATACGCACACACAAAATAGCTCATAAAGATCCCAAAAAAATAATTTTTATGGAATTAAACGAATATTAATACAAAATTAGCAAAAAATTACCAAAAATCTGCAAAAATCATCCGAAAAATACCCAAAAAATTCTACAAATTCTCCACACATAGGGGAATAGTGCAGCCAAATAAAATTGCAAAAATATCATCAATTCAATTGCCCAAGTATTTAATCAATAAAATCAAAATTAAGCAATTAAACCAACAAAATTATCGACGAAGTTAAGTCAAAATTTGACGCAATGGAGTGTGTAAATCCCTGTTTTGAGCACAAAAACGCAGCATTTAACCATTACACACATCAATCATGCCATTAAAAGTTGAATCAATCATGCAAATTTAACACTTTTTAGGCGCACACACACACACACTAATATATGGCAGTTTTTACCAATCTTTAGGTGCGCACACAAAAGGGTTAAATTTGTCGAATTTGCAATATGACTTTACAAATCATTAGTTGAGCATGAGCACAACACAAATCAATCATCACAATTGGAAAATCATTAAGCACACATTGATTTTTAGGTGCACAAACATTGGCAAAATAGTGCACACACACCTAAAATTAGGCACACACACACTCAATTAGAATGCACACACACTTGATTTTAGTCACACACACTTGAAATTGACCATCCAAGCATGCAATTAACTCAATTAGGCACCCAATTAGCAACACACATTCACCAATTAGCAATCGAAACTTGTCAAATTCATGCACCACCAAATCTTAAAAATTTCGGCATTACAACGATGTGAAAATGAAAAAAAAAAAAATCAATCCACATTGCATCAACATAGAATAGCATTACATTGCATCATCATGGTGGGATCTCTACACAATTTTACACATCTTTAGATTCTAGGGAGGTTGAGAATATCACCTTGATTACCTTTCCGTTGAAGATCAATTGAATGGTTGAATGCTCCAATCCTTAATAGCAACTTAGTAAGTTAGCAAAAATTAGTCAAATTAGCAAGGGATTAACGTGAAATTAGAGTGTGTAAACACACAATTGGCAAGATACGGTGACACATTAGGGAATTATGAACACATTGCTTCATGCAAACACATCCAAAATCCACAAAAACTTAAACACACGAGTCAAATTAGTGAGGGAATGCATTCGATTATGCCACAATTACACTAGCGCAGGACATCGTCCTCGGAAATGGTGCCAAATGTTGGGCGTTCCATCATTGCAATAGCTATAATGACCAACAAAATTGCCAATACGGAGGGATGAGCTACCCGGCTAGGGCATGGAAACACTCACACGGTTAGTGAGCTAATCGTGGAAACACAAATGGTTAACCCTATGAGGTGAGCTTCTCGACCTATGGAGGAGCTAAGCCGCAATGAAGGACAATCTCCATATCCACTTCTCTTTACCTCTAATCAACCCAATCACACACACTACGATTGCAAGATGCACACATCACTAATCCTATCATGCAACACACTAATCACAAGCACACACACATAAATCTATCGAGCACCACACTCCAATCAAACCTACATGCACACACAAGCAAAAGAGGGCAATCATACAAGATTAGAGAGGGATTAACCACTAATTAGTTAAGATCTAGCTAATCTAAGCATCATAGGCCATCATAAGAATCATGAGAGAGGCATAGTGAAAGAGAATGAATCATTGATTAGTGTTAACCAAGTCTCATGAGCAAGGAGAAGCTCAAGGACTCTATATCCACACACCTCAATAGTTCTCACCAAAGAGTGCTCTCAACCAATGAGCTTGAGGACCCTAATTTCCTTTACACACTGCTTTATATACCTAGGGTAAAATATGCAATGTCCGGGCACCCAAGGCCTTTAGGGCTCCACCACTTACTGAATCTGCAACCTAAGCACAGTAACTGACCTGTTCTTTACAACTTGGAACTCCCATTGGGCCCATAACACATTAAAATATTACAATGGCTTGAAATAAATCTAGAATTTACAATACGTGACCATTTTGGGAAAATGTGAAAAATGTGGAACTCCAATCTTTACTGCTTCTTCACTTTGATCTTCGTTGTGCATTTGTACGTCTTTGGTCTTTAGCAGCTTCTGTTAAGTGACGTTGACTCGGTTAACACTATTCCCTGAAGATCTACAAGAGCATGTAGACCTCCAGAAAGGTTTGTTCCTTCAACCATCTCTTGATCTTAGATTTTGGAGAGCCGAAATCATACGAAGAAGTCATGCAACATGAATCCAAAGAAGAATGGATGAAGAACATGCAAGTGGAGATGGACTCATTACATCACAACCAAACATGGTAGTTGGTTGAGTTGCCTAAAGATAAGCGGGCACTTCAAAACAAATGGGTGTATAAGCTGAAGGAAGAAGAAAGTGGGAATAAAAGGTACAAGTCTAGGCTTGTGGTAAAAGGGTTTTCTCAAAAGAAAGGTATTGACTTCAATGAAATATTTTCTCATGTTGTAAAAATGAACTCAATTAGGCTTAGTGGATCTGCACTGTCGGGGGAGCGTTTCTCGGGCTTTGATACCACTGTTGCGAAGCGAGAGCGGGATGCCATCAAGAGAGCCATGAAGGCAAGCGCATGCTCCTCTAGAGCAAGGATGCCATGCCAGAGAGATAGAGACAGAGACGGGGGGGGGGGGGAGAGAGAGAGAGAGAGAGAGAGAGAGAGAGAGAGAGAGAGAGAGACGCACAATTAGGTCTTTATGTTATCTACAACGTGAGGTAAAAAATGATACAATATGGTACAAAAGTGTAAGTGTGTGTGTGTGTGTGTGTGTGTGTGTGTGTCTTTGTGTTTGTGTGTTTGAGATGAAAGGGAGGGGGGGGGCTATTGCATGGACTTGGAGGGGGGGAGTTGGGGCGCTATTACATCGACCTAGAGGGGGGAGGTGCTGCATTGCAGGTGCTCTTACTCTCTCTATCAGTTCTCTCTCTGTGTGTGTTTTCTACGCGCGCATCAACACACAAGGAGAAGGACTGTGTTATGCTGATTTTTTTGGAATTCTTTGCATCGGTATATGCATTGGTACATTCGTAGGTAAAGTCATTAGTATATCTATATACATAGGGTAATAGCGACGCTTGTACCAATGTATATATCAATGCTATCAGACTTTGAAAAATGCATGTCCTTATGCATAGGGATTGCTTGTAGGCTCTCTCTCTCTCTCTCTCTCTCTCTCTCTCTCTCTCTCTCTCTCTCTCTCTCTCTCTCTCTCTCTCTCTCTCTCTTGGAATAAGAGTCCTATTTACTTGTATTGTTATAAGGGCTTATTCCATCTTACTAAGGATATGGTAGCACCTATCCTAGTAGACATCTCTTTCAACACCTTAGTCCTAAAATCTGAGTGGGAAAAGTGGCATTGTATAGATGCTTTCCCTCAAAAGTATCCACATTTCTAACAAACCAAATAAATTACAGAAACCACTCTGTGTATGAGTGTAAGCAAAATAACATGGCATCATCTTTTGTAGAAAAGAACCAAATAGCACCGTGTATTCTGTGCACTTTATACCTCATGTCGCATTCTCCCAAGCCCACCAATCATGTGACTGTTTGCATCCTCAGTACAGACGTTTAATTTTCTAGCTACAACCACAACAAAAACATTGCCCCAAACCAAAGACTTTTCTATGCAGCATATGAGCAATAGAAAGTGAACCAGTAAGGTTCTCCAAACATGTACCTTGAACTTAAATGTAATAGGTGAGCTCCACAAAATTTTCAAAGATTTGATTCCACCAATCTTCATTATCTTTAACCGACAACTATTTGTTATATCTTGCAGCAAGATCATGATCATGTAGCAATAATATCTAAAATTGGGATATTTTAGAGCACCACCAATTAGCAGATGAATGTGGGAAGGACCAATGTCTGTACCTGTTTCCTACATTTGTATTTGGAGGGACATGTAGATTGTTGACATAGGCACAAACGTATACCAGGCATCTTTGTATTCATGTCCCTACCAAAACGGCTTGCTAGCTATCAGAAAAGGTTCAAATGCAACTTGAGAGTCCAGAACTTGATTTAATTGTGCTAAGCCCTTCCTATGTTTATAAAGGGCTTTTTTTCCAATGTGCATAGTAGGTGGCTTTTTAAAGCCCAACTCCAAAAAATATTGTATATCCCCAATGAGTGTCTAGAAAAATGAGCTCTACACTTCTTGACTAAACCCCGCAACTCTTTTCCATGATGTCATAAACATCTGAGAAATTGGTTACCCCATTTTAATCAGTGGAAACGAGAACACTTTGTCCCAAGACTGCATGTTCCAAATCCCATGAAAATCCACTACAAATTGATATATCGTGAGACAAATCATTATGTCCAATCTGTGTCCCTTGCTAATGCATGTTTCAGTAGTGCCTGTACGATCCTGTACATGTACAATCAAGCCTAGTAACCCCATTCCCCCTTGTGCATGCAGCTTGCAAATATTGTCCCAGGGTATGGGAGAGAAGCCACATGTTGAACAACTCATATGAATTTAGCCACAACCAATTTGAAAGGTGCCATAGCCTTATCAGTTCATTGTAGCAGAGGGAGATAGCATGTTGAGTATGGAAAAATAACAGACTGCACAAGCCCAATACACACATGTAGTGATCATATAATTTTAAAACCTTGGTGAATGCACTCTTTCAATGACCCAACCAGTCATTTCTTTCCTAGAAACATTTACTTCTTTGAGATGCCCCAAATACTTAAATACATGCCCCTTAGCGAGACGTTTTCCTATCCACACCAAGCCATGGAAGCTGGCAAAGACATTAATTAGACTAGACTTTTACAAGTTGCTTCAAAGACCAAATGCCAATTCAAAAGTAGACAAGAATAATAGGCAATAGGCAATGCTGACATTAGTACCTTCACAAATAAAATGGAATTATATGTTAACCGTTGCCCTGTAAGTTGCTTTTGGGTCAATAACCATGGATTTGATTCGATTGAACCAACGAGTCCAAATAGGTGAACTGTGGACCACAACAAATAGAAGTGGATTAAGTGGACAACCCTAGCAAACCGACTTACTGTCTAGGATCTGATTTATCAGCAAATGGGGCCATGCCCATTGCCATAGATAAAAAATACACCGAGATATTTTATCCCCAAGTCCTATACTAGTCAAAATGCTCCTCACAAAGTCACACAGTACTGAATCAAAGGCTTTGTCAAAGTCTACGTGAGATAGTATAATCTCATAACCTGTCGACCACACGACATGTTCAATGTCTTATTGAACAACAACAATGTTATGATGTATTGACCAGCTCCCTCCTATGAATCTCAGCTAGATTTATATGTACATGTTTGCAAAGAAAAGGTCATATCATGACGGAAACTACCTTTGCCAATGGTTCATAGAGAATGCCCATCATAATGATCTCTCTCTCTCTCTCTCTCTCTCTCTCTCTCTCTCTCTCTCTCTCTCTCTCTCTCTCTCTCTCTCTCTCTTCAATTGGGAGTTCAAGGTAGTAGATAGAATGATCATGAATAAATAAGATTGGAGCTGTCAATCCATGAGATATCATCAGAATACATATAATCCTTTTGAAGATGTTGGAGGTTCCCCCTTTAAAGAGAATTTAGCATGTTCTTAAAGTGTGTATATTCTAAAGCATGCAAATAAAGATTACACCAAATTCATTAGTTAGTTAAAACAATTTTGGTTAAGCATTGCACATAATGTTAGAAATAATCTAGGAGTTAAGCTCAACGAATTCCTTCACAGAGAAAGACAAACCCAACTTTTATCTTTGTGGAGACCAATTTCTAGGGCAACATTTGCTAGGAAGATGCTTTAAAGAGATGTATTTGTGGTTCTCAATGATAAAAGCAATGAGTGTATTCATGTGGTTACTCACTCCATGTTCCTCATATATATATATATACACACACACACACACACACACACACACACACACACACACACACACACACACACACATATATATATATATATATATATATATATATATATATATATAGAGAGAGAGAGAGAGAGAGAGAGAGGGAGGGTAAATTTGCTGATAATATTCATCAAAGAATATGTATGTATAAATGTGGGTATGTGTGTAGATTGCAAATTTGGTGCCAAAAAGAGACAACACAAACATAAAGGAATGTGCTTCATACCACAATAGGCTCCATGGGATTTGCCTTCAGTGATGGCTAACAATTCATTGCTTCCTTTGGTTTATGGCTACTTATCTTGGTACTATGGAATGCTTCCTTGCTTTAGTGCGAGGTCCTATAGTGGAGACATGCCTGTGACAACCACCTATCTAGAGGAGTGGAGCCTTATTTGGTGTTAGAGAAGTCACGAGTTTGAGAGGGCTCTTGCGAGGCGAAGAGTCGTAAGAATCAAATGGGAAATACAATTTTGGTTGGGATACCAATCACAGACGTGGAAAGACGTAAAAACGTGTGCTTTCTTCTTTATTTGGTAGATATCTATGTGCCTATACACCCTACTTCCTTGTGTTGGTGAGAAAGGGTGCCAATTCATGACAAGGAAGGATATCTATTATTTCAAGAGATGCCACTTGGCATGAATAGGAAACCTAGACAACCCCCTCACGTGTATCTCTTGCTCTCTACGCCTACGACATCACCGCATGTTACTCTCCATGGCCACCATCACATGCAAATCTCCATGGCCGACCTATAAATCTTAAAGAGGTAGCAAGGAGGCTATCATCATCTCCAAGCCCTTTGCATTTGCATTGTGTGCAAGGGATCCAAGCAGGCTGGATGAAAGGCAACAGAGAGTAGTGACATAGAGAGCAATGACACTATGATAGCATGTAGCAAGACCACACAGGAATGGAGTAGCAATCGTCTAACCTACAAGCAAGATATTAGCTACACACACACACATAGATGCCAAGAAAATTACCTAGATGATGATCCAATACCAAGCATTTGTGAACTCTATACATAAGAGTTTAAATCTTTGCAGATGCATGAGAGAGAGAGAGAGAGCAATTTCAACGATGAGAGAAATTTTATACAATGGATCATGAGAGGGGTACCTATGTGCTTGACACTAGTCAACAAGCAATTTCACACTAGAATATCTTCTAAAGAAAAGAAAAGGATATTTTCTTATACTTGGATCAAAAAAAGACTCCACAATGTATAGAAAGGAACGAAATCTTCTTTAATCTCATCCCCGAATACTTTTTGGCAAAACAGAGGACAAGGTGTGTAGAGATTTGTAACGCGTTCGCACTAGAGAGGGAGCAAAGGAACACAAAGGTAGTGCATGCAGAAACATACACGGTAGTGCATGCAACTCCATAGAGAGGGAAAGAAGGCGTGTGCTATGCTCGACATGGGACCTTCTTAGAGCGGATAGGACTTAAGTCACACACACACACACACACACACACACACACACACACACACACACACACACACACACACAGAGAGAGAGAGAGAGAGAGCTTGTCAAGGGTTAGGACTGCATGTGTGAGAGGACACCAACTTTCCTTTTCTTGAAGGCAGCATAAACACTTGTTGGCAAGTTGGTAGCATGATTAAACATGTTGAAACATGCTAACAAAACCAATAAATTATTTGCCTCCCCATCTTGGTATATTCTCCCTAATTAGTTGGGGAACAAAGAAATTATGGCTTGTTTAGTAGGTTTCAACGTGTTGTCGCATGCTGCAAGCTTTCTAACAGACGTCCCATGCTACCAAATTAGGAAAAATGAACCACAAATAGCCGTAAATTTTGTTGTGGGCTGATCTAATGGTTGGTACACAAGAAGAGAATTATAGCAAATAACAAAGAATTTTGATTTGGTGTCTGCTTCCACATAGATTTTTGAGATAATGTGCAGAAAAATAAATGCTATAGAGCCATATTTGGATGATTGTATGCATGTATGTGCATGATATATGCACACACACATATCTATGTATAATTGTATGATATATATATATATGTATGTATGTATAGGTATATGTATATGTATATGCAAATATGTATATAAGTGGGGAAAGAGAGAGAGAGAGAGAGAGAGAGAGAGAGAGAGAGAGAGAGACTAAATTCAACCCCGTAACGCTTGAGGTATTAATGCATATAGCACTTCAACAGTACTTCAGTGCACTATATGCGATGAGTAATCATGTGTGTATAGTAGAGAGAGAGAGAGAGAGAGAGAGAGAGAGAGAGAGAGAGAGAGAGAGGGGGGGGGGGGGGGGGGGGGGGGGGGGGGGGGGTGAAGGTGAAGGGCCTCTTTGTGCCACATAAGGTAAGAGGAGTCTCCCTATTGATGAGGTGGGTCACGTGAGACTCTCCAATGATTGTTCCCAACTTCTCACCATGTATCGAACTTGGTGTTCTCTTGTTGCTCTATCGCCCTCTCATCTTTGGGGGAACACGAACTGTTACATGTTTACTGATCACACTTTACGGTTGGTCAAGAGCTAACTGTACGATTCGTCAAGAGCCATCTCTCATATTGAGTAGTTTTGCTTTGTTGTCGTGGCGGTGTTACAACTATTGTAAACATAATCACACACATGGATGATTTGGAAAACTAATCCAAGAGCTCTCATGGATTTGTTTAAACAGAATCTAAGGAGTGCAGATCCCATGAGGCAATGGTGCATTTGTCCAAGAGTGCCACCTTTTTTTAAAATCTAGTCATGGTCAATCTTTGAAAATTGCTTCAGCATGTTGGGTCTCCTCTCTCTCTCTCTCTCTCTCTCTCTCTCTCTCTCTCTCTCTCTCTCTCTCTCTCCAAGGAGCTAACTAGAAATTTGTGCGGATTACAAAGTGTTGCCCTCAATAAGCCCTCATGAATTTCATAGAGTAGTAGGGGACATTGTAAGCTGTGAGTTTAGAGCAGTGAAACTAAAAAACTCGGTTTGAGCGTTTTGATTAACGTCATCTAAAGCAGCAATGGTTCATCAATTGTATACAATTAAGGTAGAAGTAATTTGAGCTAAATGACAAACCTTCAATCTTATCTCCTCTTTGTCATTATAATTAGTAGATTTGTTTCCCTCATGCTGATGGCATGCCATAGCTTTTAAGGTGGACAAGCTTCATAGTTTTGATGGTCTGCCACAGCTTTTAAGGTTGAAAGGCATAATAGCTTGTCTACTTTTGACACTGTAAGCATTATAGCTAAATGTGTCAAAAGAGGTTTTAATCACATATCCCTTGAAGACATGTGAGACACTTGTCTTCTATATCACAAAAGTGGCTATCACAACATTGGTGGCTTTGCCGAACTCTAGCTCGGTTCCATGGACTAGGATTATTTGAAGTGGAACCCACCCAAAAACAACTCGTCTAATTTGTCATGCCTTGTTTACCGCATAGTAGACTTCTCTCTCTTTCTCAAAAAATTACTTAAAGGACCGATTCTCGTGAAATTGCAAGCTAGCTCTTAGAATTCAAGCAAATTCATTTAAGTTGCAATCTCTCTCTCTCTCTCTCTCTCTCTCTCTCTCTCTCTCTCTCTCTCTCTCTCTCTCTCTCTCTCCAGGTTGCAAGCGTTCATAAGTTCTCACCTTGTTTTTTTTAAAGCTTTTCATAGTTCATTGTCTTTTAAGCTTTTGATGGTTTCTATATTTTTTTTAGCTTTGGTTTGTATTTTGGTTACCTTTTGATTGGTTCTATATTGTTTAGAATTCCTCACGGCTGTTTCGCTCAGGGTTTCTCTTCTGTCTCTCTCTCTCTCTCTCTCTCTCTCTCTCTCTCTCTCTCTCTCTCTCTCTCTCTCTCTCTCTCTCTCCAAGTTGCAAGCGTTCATAAGTTCTCACCTTGTTTTTTTTTTAGCTTTTCATGGTTCATTGTCTTTTACTTTTGATGGTTTCTATATATTTTGTTTAGCTTTGGTTTATATTTTGGTTTACCTTTTGATTGGTTCTATATTGTTTAGAATTCCTCACGGATGTTTCGCTCAAGGTTTCTCTTCTGTGTTTCTCTACTTTCCTTCTCTTACTTCTTAGTGTTTCTTCTACTTTTCTTCATCTCTAGCTCTCAGCTTTAGCCTCAGACATGGCGGAAGTATACATGACTGCAAAGTCGCCTTTCTTACACAGAATCTATCCAGGCTCTCCAATGAAATTCAGAACCTCTAAGCGTCTGTTCGACTCTGCTTCAATTGAGCAAACTTCAATGTACACGGCAAGGAGGGTTGTTGAGGAGAAAAGCTTGTCTCCAAGAGAAGTGTTCATCACCCACAACAACAGAATCAATGTCAATTCAGAAGGTTCACGACTCAATACGAACGCAGACTTTTCAATACGCTTGCCAAGCTCGATGTCTCAGAGGGAGTTTTGGTCTAAGAAGCATTGGCAGTTTTGATTGCGGAGGTTGATGAATGTTTTCAGTCTCTTTTCAATATGGCTAAGTATAGAGAAGATGCCTCAAAAATCTTGGGAAGTGTCGGGGTTAGAAAGGGTTTTACCTTTCAGGCATTTGCACATGGAATACTTGAAGCATGCAAAGGAAGTGATGCGGCGAATGGTAGTGTTTATGAAGCTGTGCAACGGAGTGGTGTGGACCTCTTTTGGGAGGTTCTTGCAAGTGCAGCTGCGGAGATTCAGAGAATGATATGCTGCAATGGATGGCCACTTGTGACCAAGATTTTGAGTTCAAAATCATACATGCATGGAGAAGTCTCTTTGGATATATCAACCACCGAAATAAGGTTTCACACCCTTTCAGCTTTGTAGGAGATGATGTTCAGCTTGCGGAAGATGCACTTGAAGCCCTAAGATTTCTTATCCAGCAAGAGGGGTCCCATCTAAAGTTTGGTGCCATTTTACACATGTTGAAGGCGGCTGTCCCAATGTTGGCTACCAAGGTCTCCAAACAAAAGCTGAAAGCAATGCACGTGAAGCAAGAGGAAGCGATGGCGGTTGCGGTTGCACGTTAACGGCTGCCCAAAAAGAGAAAATAAAGCATTTCAAAGGTTTTATTATGTTGTTTTTTGCTCTTACTAGCTTCCCTGTAACTTTGGGTGCTGTATAGATTGGGTTGGAGTATGCTGCTTTTTGCGCTACTAGCTCCCTTTGTAAGTTTGATGTGTTGTTTACATTGGAGCGTTTCATTGAAAGAGGAATTGTAAAGTACTAATGAAGATCACTAAGGTTTTCGTTTTTCAATTTGAAAGCGGTTGACTTTGGGATATACAAAAATGAGTACTCTGACTGTCTTTCTCGATTTTTTGTGCGGAAATTATTTTGGTCAAGTTTATTGATGATCATATTTGTATGGATTGTCTTGTAGAGAAGTGGTTAATGAGACATCTTATACAGCATGTCTTAGGCATTCATGAAGGTGTCCATTGTAGCATAGGTGTCTGCGAGGCTATGGATGACTTATTTGGTATTTATTGTCTACTGTGATGTAGAAGTTTAGAGAGAGAGAGAGAGAGAGAGAGACTATTGTGATAATGATTGTATTCATGTTCTTTTCTTGTGCTTTGCGACTCTGATTGTGTGCTTTTCACTCCTATTGGTGAGCTGAATGCTTGTGGTGATATCCGTTGGCAGTATTTTGGCTTCAGTTTGCCGAATGTTGATACTGAGTATGCATGGATGCTGATTCAAGTGGTTAGATCTTGTGAAAAGTATTGTTGTGTTGATCCTTGCTTTTCTTAGGAGATGGCATTGAGGCCTCTTTATTGTGCTTATGGATTTGGGAGGGTCGTCCTATCTCACAACTCCATTGGGACCCTGGTGAGTGGGAGTGGTCCCACCAGATCCTTGGCTTAGTCAATGTTTCCTTCTTTGAGTACTCAATCCAGATTGACAGACACACATTGCTACATCTTCAGGTTGATCGCCCTACCCGGTTGCAAGGTTGGTTACATGACGGTCTTTCACATGCCTTCCTTCACCGGTTTTGGTGTATGCTTTGGGGTTTATGTATTGCCAGACGGATTGTAAATTTCTTGTGGCCTACACTATATTTTGGATTCCTTCTTGGGACATGGACTGCTGTTACTAGTCATGACCCTACTTGCCTACATTGCACCTTGCGGGTCCCCAAAGGTTCTGAAGCCTCTCATTTGATACAACATGCGGTAGCCTTATGCCTTATGCGTGCTTGGATCCACTCTCGTTTTCTCATTTGGGTTTCCGTTCTTTGGCTGTTACCGTCCCTTGGACCTCATCTCTTCTTTGAGGGTACTCCTCGTCTTCATGCTCACTGTCACAGGCTATTGTTGGGGGCATTTTAGCATGAAACAAGCTCTGGTAGGCCAGGGCAGTAGACTAACTTTGAGAGATGGTATTTTTTGTCACTGTTTGCATTGCTTTGTTGCATATCTGGAAGGCACACTGCATTCTTATCCTCAATCCCACGAGCTCTCCTACTCTGACGATCCTATCTATGATCTGGTTGGGAGATATACATTCCTACGCTCATTTTGGGATGCTTCCAATGGTTCTTCTGCCTCTTTTGAGGATAGACAAACAACTTTCCTCCAATATTGAGTGTCATAGACCTTATTCACAGAGAAAGGATGAAGAGGGGAAGGAGAATCTCCAAGAGAAAGAATAGTTAAAGAAGGATTGTGAGCAAAAGGAGGGAGATGAGAAAAAGTATGTTGAGGAGGAGAAGCAATCCAGAAAATCACCCACAAGCACTAATAATAGGAAGCAATCTACAAGCCCTCCCTAAGCAATAGCTAGAAAATCACCTGGAAGCACTAAAATGACTCTTGTACAGGACAAGATCCCAAGGAAATGCCCCAGAAAGACACCTGGGAGAAAATTTGAGACAACATGAAGAGTAGGTTGTACCTTGTATTGCGCAGACATCTCAACCACAAGAGATACCTACAAATAATGAGCCTAAAGAAGCTAGATCAGGAGGATCAATCACAATAAAAAAAGTGAATGAGACCTTAGATGCAATCCTCAAGTGTTATGAAGCCAGGCTCGAAATGCAGCAAACACAAGAGCATCAATGGTTGACTTATCCTAATGCAGAGAAAGAGAAGGAAAGGCGTGAGATGAGCCAGAGGTGCCTTCGGACATCCCAAGCATCAATGGTTGACTTATCCTAATGCAGAGAAAGAGAAGGAAAGGCTTGAGATGAGCCAGAGGCTCCTTCAGACAGCCCAAGCAATGTTATAATCTCAGCCAAAAGGGAAAGAAGCCCAAGTCACCATTCCAGCACAAATGCCCATCAACGTACTTTCTGAAGGGCCACCAAAATTCCTAGAACCAACACAAGAATCTAGGCAAAAGAAGGAGGATCACGGAGTGCTAGAGACAAAATCTGAAGGTGTTAGGGTTGTCCCTAATACAACAGATCAGTCTTGTTCAGAAAGACCTCCAATCCCAAGAGACACAGACATCGAGGCCAATGACACGAACCAATTTTGGAGAGTAATGGACTTAAGAGACAAAGAAAGGCATAGGAATCCCAGTGAAATTATGACGTTACCGCTAATCAAAGAGTTTGGAAAGGGCCACAGATAGATTTGGATCAACAATCTTACTTTGGCGATTCAAGAACAGAAGTGTCCGTAGAAAGCGAGCAAAATTCTTTGAGAGCGCTATCGTCATATCTGGGAGAGTACAAAGCTAAGTCTGAAATTAGAGTTGTGCCTTCTATCAGACACAATGCACCAAAAGAGATAGATTCCAAAGGATTGACAGACATCTTGTCAACTCCGATCAATTGTATGATCACGTTAGTGGAACTGTTGAGAGTCAAATCTTAATTATGGGGTATGGTTAATAATTGCTTAGCAAAGATGGGAGTTAAAAGTCCAAAAGCCAGAATTTGAGAGATTGTTGACATAGATGAATCAGATGAGAAAGCTATAGCAGTTCCCTTAAACAAGGTCGGAGAATATTTTGAAGGCAAAGATGGTAACACTACGCTTCCATTGCAATATAACGACGTCCATGCCATAGCCATTTTGGATAGCGGAGCGGGAGTTGCCATCGCCACAAAGGTTATATGGAAAAACTGGGGAAAATCGGCACTAAGGGCTATGTGGATAAAGCATATTGCCACAACCTTTGCACCACAAGTTCACTGCCATCAATCCATTGGATATAATGTTGTACTATTGATATCCCAATGACCTTATCATACTCACCAATAAACAAAGGGGTAAAATTGGTCTCCGTAACTACATGCTCTCTCCTCACCTTCTCACTTAGCTCTAGAGTGATCATTTTGAGCAGTTTACTCCCTTCTACAGAAGGTGGAACACTAGGAACATTACCTTCTTCTTCTAGGAACATTACCTTCTTCTTCTGATGGTTGTATGTCTGGAGGTTCCTTCTCTCTGGGGTCTTTGAAAGTGACTCCCATGACGTCAATGTCACTATCAGACTCCTCAGTGGTGGTAGAATATTCACCTGAGGTTGATGCAGAGTTGCTAGAGAACTCATCTTTAGTGGTTTCGAGGTTGTTGTCACGCTGCTCACCAGTCTTCATATCGTAGAGTATTTCCTTACCTCTTGCGTTCTTCATCTGGAGCATGCCTGTGCCCCAATCTTGCTTTGCTCGCATGGCCATGAGCCATGGCCTACCCAGGATGGTCGGATAGCCCTCCCCCTTGTGTGGCATGACAAAGATATCCACATCTACTTTGGTATCAAAAGCCTTAACCCTAACTGCAGTCACAATTCCCACACACTTAACCTTAATATTGTTTGCCATCTTGGCTCGGCATGGTGCCGGCCTACTCACCTGCAGACCTAAACGGTGCATCATTTGCTCACTCGTCACACAAATTTTGGCTCCATCGTTTATGTAGATGTTGGATATTCGCTGCCCCTTGACGGGGACGTCCATCACTCGTAGGATGTCGTCTAAGTTTCTCCCTTAGATGGCCCCAGCCATTTTGGATTTTGTCCTTCTTATGCTTACCACTTTCATCCACTGCCACCGCACTTTGGGTGCGAGGTGAAGTAATTGAGGCCAAGTGATATGCGGGCCCTGTGTAGACACATCCTGAACCAAATCATAGGGGTCATAATTTTTACCAAGTGCAAAATCCAGAATTTCGATTTTATGTCGCGACCTCGACGACCTCTTTGAAGTTTCTCCTTGTGTGTTTACCTTCTCCCCTCCGTGCCTCGCACACTTTATAGTTTACTCCCATTGCTTCTGGTTCTTCCTTCTTCTTACCCTTGGCCATAACCTTGGGTTGTTGGACTACCTCTTTCGCCTTGGCTTTCTCCTCAAGGCCTATCACACTCACATTATGATTACTTGCTACTGGAGGAGGTAACGGTGGAAGGATGACTCGTTGAGGTGGAGGTGGAGGTGGTGGTGGTGGTGGTTGTTGCACAGGTGGTTGCAAAATCTGAATTGGAGGATGTGGTGGTGGTTGTCTCGGTGGTGCTCTCGCCCTTGGTGGGGAGAGTTGATTATCCCTAGGACCTCTATTGAAATTCTGTCTCCTAGGATAGGGACAGTAATACATACCATGACCAACTTCGTTACAATTGTAGCAGTAGAGCTTCTGACCTTGTCGTCGTTGCTCTCTTCCGTGGTTTGGGTTGGGGTTTGGAATTCTTTCTTGTTGTACCAGGTGGACATACAAATTTTCCAGCTGGTTGGTGATACGACTTAGCAAGTCTTGCTGATCTTCTACTACCTCGAATGGTTGTGTTGCTTGAGCGGTTGTGGTTGTCACTAGGGTGGTGTGGGTCATGGTGTACTCATTTGACTCGGTTGCCTTCGCTTGCATCCGCAACTTCTTGTCTTTAAGGTGGGCCACTTCAACTGCCAACTCATAAGTTGCAAGAAAACGCCCCTTTAACTTCTCTCTCAGCGGTGACCATAAGATGGTAATAAACCAGTCCTTCTTGAGGAAACCAGGTGCTCCATCACCCTCTGCCAATGATTCAACCCAGTGCTCCCATAGGTCCAAAAAATTGGACTCATAGGTAGCATATTCTTGCAAATTTTCCTTGCTTTAACTCCTTCAGTCTCTCCCAAAGCTTCTCTGGGGTTACTCCTCCCACAAAGCATTGTTGAAAGGCCGCCCTTAGCAGTTCCCAATCTTGCTTGGTTGCTTGTGGCAAGGCATTGAACCATGATTTTGCCTTTACTTTCATTAGCAGAGGGAAAATTCGAAGTTTGAATGAATCATCATCTCAATTAGAGATCACACAGGCGACCTCGAAACCATCTAAAAACTACGTGATCGAGTCTTCTCCCTTCTTCCCAATGAATGTAGGAAAAGAGATACCCACCATGGTGTTTGTTCTTGGTAGAAAACAAAACAGAAAAAGTTGACACTTGCAAATTTTTGCATAAAAGTTTTTTTCCTTTTCTTTTTTTTTTTCCCTTTACAAATACATGGATTTACTAGATAAGGAAATAGATGATAACATTAAAAGAGACGTGATAGTTGATAAAAGGTAAGACGAACGGCTGATTCAAGTGATTGATTTCCCCAAAATGCTCTTCACCAAACATGGTGGTGATGATTTGTTGATAGTGGGCCTTCCGGTCTAGGAGAACAGGGATGGCCTGTATGCGTTGTGAGACATAAAATTGGACCATTTATGGCCAATTTTCCAGGTTCATGCTTCTCCTCTTCTTGTAGATGCTTCTCCTCTGCTTGCAAATGCTCTCCTTGGGCGAATGAAATGATAGTTTTCAGTGTAGGCTTCTTGAAAATCCAGGCGGAAGCGATGCTTCCACAAAAGCCACTCGTCACACTGGCCTCCAACTCTGGCAGGGCCCCTCTTGACACTTCTTGAAAGAGGCGAAATTGCCACTCCTTCAGTAGTCGAACTTTCTTGTGAACAAGAGTACCATCTTCTGCATACACAGGTTTAATGAGGTAGGATGTAAGTTCCACTAAATTTAGCACTCCTAAATGGATCCCAATAAGACAGGCTGAGAGGTCGTCGTTGCGAGGTTGCCGAAGTAGTAGTACCCCTTGCACAAATAGCGTTTGCTCCTCCCTCCAGGTCAAGCCAGCACTTAAAACTTTGTCGAGCGACTCCTACTAACTCAACTGGGAGGCGACATAAAATCCAAGCTGTAGTGGTTAAATCTCGGCTCCTCTAGGGAGCTTACAAGGTGTTTGAAATGATGATTTTAGTACCTGACACAGGTGTTTGTACTCGCAAACCATTTCATTAAATGCAAGAAGATAAACTTACAATGGATGGTGAACCTTCAATAGTACTAGTTAAATAAATCACATTCAATACTTACCTACATTTGGCTCTTTCATCTTAGTCTTCAACTTTAGACCAATCATATGTTGTGCTCTAGGGGGAACATGCATGTTGCAATCTAGTGCAATACAGTAGCCATAGTCCCTACATACATGTACAAAGCATAGCATATGGTACACATAGGTGCAAGGTAGGGAGATGTTAGGTGCAGCGGAATGAATGTTTGCGCTTTGCTCAAGATGAGTGCTCCAAACTGTGCTCAAGGTTCCTTTAGTTCTTCTGGAAGGTATAGCCTTCCGTTCTTAATGAGAGAATGCTATGATCACAAACAAAGTGAATGGACACTGTGCGTGTAAGTGTGTGAGACTGAGAGATAGAGAGAAGAGAGATACGACACTAGAGACGTTGTAAAACCCTCCTCCGAAGGCCCCACTCTCGTCGGCGAGAGTGGTCTACTTATGATTGCACAATCTAGTACAATGGGAATGCATGTCTAGGCTATGTCGATGACGACGGGGACGACGAGACCGACCTAAGGGCTGAAATCTGCAACTAAGTATCTACTGTCTAAAAATGCTATGGGCTGAAATCTGCTACGAGTCGAAAAACGCCGACTTTGGGGCTGTTTTCTGATGGTCTTTGTCTTTGAAAATCTGCAGGTTTAGGGCTGAAAACTGATGATCTTCAAGGCTGAAAATCTGCAGGTTTAGGGCAGATGATCTTCAAGGCTGAAAACTGATGATCTTCAAGGCTGAATCTGCTACACTTTAGGGGTATCTGGCTGGTCTTGATCTGCTGGTGAATCGCTGTGGCTGAGGCTGAAAACGCAAGCTTGCTGATGTCAGAAACGCCAGCTGATGCCTTGCAAAAACGCTAGGTGCAGGATTCTGTTGGCGATACAATCTGATGCAAAACGCCAGGCTGAGGATGTTGGCAAAAACGCTAGGCTGTGCTGGTTGCTAGGGCGATGACCTTATTAGTGGAATCGCTAGGGAAGGTGCTTGGAGAAAATGCTAGGGAAAGGAATCTGCTGCTTGGAGAAAACGCCAAGGCTTGGGATCTTGCTTGGAGAGGATCCACCAAGGTTCTGCTAAGAAGTAAAATAAGTAAAATAGTCTAAATGCATTGGAAAATTCCCCTAATGGAATCGGATGGATTTTGATGGGAATGTTGATGATCATGTTGTGTGCAACCAGAGGATATGCATCTACACTAAGTGACTGGGCATGCACGGTCTACGAATAGACTCACAAAAGTGCCATATCACTTCTAACCTAGACTGACTAGACTGACTGAACCCTGATCATGTTGTAGCTTGTCCACGGACAAATAGGGCTGGATGTGTCACGTGACATCCCCTCCTTTTCAAAGTGAGGTACTGGTACCGAACTGTATGGCGTCGAGGGAGATCGTTAATAGCATCCGGAATCCTGGAAGGGACTCTTCGCCGGCCCACTCTGATGTGTGGGTCGTGCCGTACTTGAACTTCATAAAGCTCTGCAATGCCTTCTTCTTTGGGCCGCGCCGAAAGCGAGACAGTTTTCTATGGCTCCTTCAATGCTTCAATTTCGTCTAGAGTCGTGCTTCTTCCTTCTTCAAGAATCTCTATGGCTAAAAATTTCTGAAACCATTTCCAACACAAAACCATGAACATACCTATTCCATGTAAAGTGAGTGGAAAAAATTTTGTCTTCTCTAAAGACTGTGCATGCAATGTAAATGAACCAATAGACGGAATGCCAAACCGTTCACCACATACACGCAAACAATGAGATCAAATCTTGCTCTTATGATATAGAGCAATCAACTGTGGCAATTCACAACGGAAATGCCCATGCTTGGTGCTCATACTGTCATGTGCTCGTTCTACGAATGTGTCATGCCAAGGAAGAGACATGGAATGTGACTTCCTTACATACATACTTTTCAGCTTTTCATGAGAAATCTGCATACATTCTTGCTCATCCATGAGAGAAGCGTGCTCAACATTCAATATGTCATGCCTAGGAAAAGGGATCACATAAAGATGCTGACTAAAATACAGGAAACAATCACGAATGAAACACTCGAACAATGTGTGCGTACTAATCATGCGAACACATAATACTTCCCTGTAATGGTTCTTTGGACCTAGGCTCGAGAGCCAAGATCGGTTCTTCATGAAGGGGTTCTTTGGACCTAGGCTCGAGAGCCACGCTCGATTCTTCGTGAATAACCGAATCTGCAACGAGGTTAGCTTCGCTAGAAAAAGCATGGACTAACTCATCATCCTTGTGAACAATCACATCATCTTCATGCAACTCATCATGCTTGTGAGAAATCACATCTTGATCATGTAAACCATCATGCTTCTCATTGTCATCCAAATCATCATGCTCATCATTATCATTCAAATCATCATGCTCATCATTATCATGCTTATCATCATGCAAATCCTGTGTGTCATGCTTGGGGGAAGTAGAGACTGAAAGAGTCTTCTTTCCCTGATCTTGTGCGAACTGCGCTTGCACAATAGAAAAGAGTCCCAAGAACTCTTTCATGCGTTGGTCGCTCTTCTCTTGTCTTGCTTTGCTCTCGCGAAGTATAGCTGCCACTCTTTCTGTGTATTGACACTCTATGGCTGCCATCTTTTCTTCGTGTTCACGCTCTATTTCTGCTTTTCAGTCTAACTTCTTGTCCATAAACAACTGCGGCAACTCCTTCATAGGAGTTAGTGCAATCCTTGTCATAGCTGGGGAAGGAGGAGGGTCGGAAAAACCTCTTGGTGGGGAAAATTCTTCTTCGCCTCTCTCATGCTCATCACCTCCAAGCGAAGTATCCATTCCGCTTCGAGTGATGACCATCCATTGAAGTCGTGGATTCTTGTGGTTCTTGGGGTCTTGGGTTCTTAAGTTCACGAGGAACTTGGGTTCTTGGGTTCTTGAGGTTCTTGAGGTTTTCTTTCTCTTGCAAACCGTGTTGGAGAAGGATCTTCTCTTCACCCGAGTTCTACTCCTTCTACGGGCGCACCCTTGGCGGCCTTGCGCTCACACCAAGGTTGCTTTTTCCCACCTCACGTTGATTGGCCGGCCGCTAAGTGCACGGTACGCTCTCAATGAGTGAAAAGAGACACAAGGGGAGGCTGGACAAGCCCTTCTTTCCTGGGATTCCAGTCACTCTTCAAAAACACGATTAGGAATCGACAGGCCCAAGCGAACTTAGGTTCCTGCAACCGCAACAAGCAAAAAAAAAAAAAAACTTGTGATTCTTGTGGTTCTTTCCTTGAGTGATACAGAACACTGCCAAAGCTCTGATACCAAAGTTAGGTGCAATGGAATAAATGTTTGCGCTTTGCTCAAGATGAGTGCTCCGAACTGTGCTCAAGGTTCCTTTTGTTCTTATGGAAGGTAGAGCCTTCCGTTCTTAATGAGAGAATGCTATGATCACAAACAAAGTGAATGGACACTGTGCGTGCAAGTGTGTGAGATTGAGAGATAGAGAGAAGAGAGATACGACACCAAAGACGTTGTAAAACCCTCCTCCGAAGGCCCCACTCTTGTCGGCGAGAGTGGTCTACTTATGATTGCACAATCTGGTACAATGGGAATGCATGTGACTAATGCATGTCTAGGCTATGTCGATGACGACGGGGACGACGAGACCGACCGAAGGGTTGAAATCTGCAACTGTGTATCTGCTATCCAAAAATGCTATGGGCTGAAATCTGCTACAAGTCCAAAAACGCTGATTTTGGGGCTGTTTTCTGATGGTCTTAGTCGCTGAAAATCTGTAGGTTTAGGGCTGAAAACTGATGATCTTCAAGGCTGAAAACTGATGGTCCTTACGGGTCTGAATCTGCTACACTTTAGGGGTATCTGGTTGGTCTTGATCTGCTGCTGAATCGCTGTGGCTGAGGCTGAAAACGCAAGCTTGTTGATGTCACAAACGCCAGTTGTTGTGTTCCAAAAACGCCAGCTGATGCCTTGCAAAAACGCTAGGTGCAAGGTTCTGTTGGCGATGCAATCTGATGCAAAACGCTAGGCTGAGGATGTTGGCAAAAACGCTAGGCTGTGCTAGTTGCCAGGGCGATGACCTTATTGCAGGGCGATGACCTTATTGCTGGAATCGCTAAGGAAGGTGCTTGGAGAAAACGCTAGGGAAAGGAATCTGCTGCTTGGAGAAAACGCCAAGGCTTGGGATCTTGCTTGGAGCGGATCCACCAAGGTTCTGCTGAGAAGTTGTCTACTGAGCTTGGCTCCTGTTGCCTCTTTTGCCAAATAGTGCTAGCTCTAGTTTGCTTATATACAAACTTAGCAAAATTGCCCTACCTACTTTTGTTGGAAAGTCACTTAAATTAATAAGTGAAAAATGCCAAAAATTGGTAAAATAGGCTAAATGCACTGAAAAAATCACCTGATGGATTCTGATGGGAATGCTGATGATCATGCTGTGTGCAACCAGAGGATATGCATCTACACTAAGTGATTGGGCATGCATGGTCTACGAATAGACTCACAAAAGTGCCATATCACTTCTAATCTAGACTGACTGGACTGTTTGATCCCTGATCATGTTGTAGCTTGTCCACGGACACATAGGGTTGGATGTGTCACGTGACAGGAGAATACTAGGTACAGCTAGAAGATGGTCCTAATATTTTATATTCCTTATGTCTATGGTTCGTGTGTGGGGATTTTGATAGCTCTAAGTGCGTGTGTGTCCGTGGTGAAGGAAAAGTCAAGCTAGAAACTCTCAGTCACAAGGCACAAGGCTAGTGGAAGCCCCTCACACAAAACTAACTCCCTTAGTGTATTTTGGCATTCCACAAGGCAAGAGTAAGAATGCTCACACTCTCTCTCACACACTCTCATTGTGAGTTAGAAAAGTGAAGCTTTAATGGAAGCTTAAGCTCCTTCTCCAAGCTTGAGAAGTAAAGAGCCTACACCAACAACTCTTGATCAAGGATTGCAAATACAAGCAAAAGACAAGCTCAAGCATGCTTATCTTCTCTCATCTCATTAATATTCTATGCTAAGCTCTAAGATTAATCTAAAGTGAGAAGGCTACTTCTTTCTGGTATGATACATTTCTCTCAAGCTACCTTTCTCCCCGCTAGCTCTCTCCACCTTTCATGGTGTTTGAGGCCTTGGGATGGAGGGTCGAGTCAATTTTAAGTTCATAGAAAGAAGCATGTTGAGGTCATGAAGCTTTTCATCTTCATGGCACCCAAATTGTCCTAAGGAACACAAAGCTTGTATTATAAACAAGTCTCTCTTCACGGGAGAAGTTATAATAAAAAAGCCTTTTGGAGGGGGGACTGGCTCCAAGTAAATCCGGTCCTCAAGTGTTGTCACTCTCTTTTTCTCTCTCTCTTTTGCAAGTATTGTTCATACCATGCTAGTTAGATGTGTAGCTAAATGATCCTATCTTCAACCAAGCACTCTCTCTATCTACACTAGGAACTTGCTTAATGGAAAGCTCACTAATGACAACCAATTTCCGCTAGACTCAAAGTTATTAGTTCATTTCCGTTACATTGGTATCAAAGCATTAGGTTTCTCTTTTCTTGCTTAAGAAGAGAGGTCCTTGAGTAGATCACGAATTTGAATTCGAATTTACACATAAATTGGAATTTTTATTTCCCTCTCTCTCTCTCTCAACACACACACACACACATCATATACACACCCACACACTCCTTCCATATACCCCTACTTCCCATCCCTCTCACCCACGCCAACTCATTCTCTCTCTCTCCCTTTGGGATTCGGAGCAGCCAGCGTAAATTAACTCTCTCT
Source organism: Adiantum capillus-veneris (assembly GCF_014529385.1). NCBI lineage: Eukaryota > Viridiplantae > Streptophyta > Polypodiopsida > Polypodiales > Pteridaceae > Adiantum > Adiantum capillus-veneris. The sequence continues at coordinate 71,249,040 of NC_140951.1, read as the reverse complement.
CTCTCTCTCTCTCTCTCTCTCTCTCTCTCTCTCTCTCTCTCTCTCTCTCTCTCTCTCTTAACACATACACACACATCCCTTCCCTTGGAATTCGGACCTCCCTCTCTCCCTTGGGCAATTTCGGACCTGCGCACATTTTTTTTCAATCTCTCTCTCTCTCTCTCTCTCTCTCTCTCTCTCTCTCTCTCTCTCTCTCTCTCTCTCTCACACACACACACACACACACACATGCCCTACCCTACCCCTACTCACCCTCTCCTTCACCCACGCCTACACATTTTCCCTCCTCATTCCCCTCTTGTGAATTCGGACCAGCGCTGAAATTCAATTTCTCCCCTCTCTCTCTTTACACACACAAACACTATCACACACACACACACACACACACACACACCCCTTGGGCCTTACCTCTTCTCACCCACGCTCCCTCTTCCCCCTTCACAATTAGGATCAGCACTAGCGCAGCATTTTTACGATTTTTTTTCAATTTACATCTTGATAAATACACACTTTCAACCATCCAATTTTCCAATTTAATCAAACCTTACACACACACAAACTAACACATTCTCCTACATTCACACACCTATGCACTCACCCACACACCCATACATACAATGGCCCAAATAACACACACATCTTGCACACATAAATCAACACCTTCACACATGAAAAATAAACATACACACACACTTGACCGGACTATACACGAGCGGCCATGTGTGTATACATGCACACACAGAGGGATTTTCCTCCAAGGGTTATAGAGGGGACTTCTACATCAAGAGATGCCTTTCCCACACCGACGGACGGAGGAATCTCCATATTGGTCTACAGCATCGACACGACACACACACACAAGCAGACCAGGACACATGCAGCAAGCGACGAAGGCATCCGCGTACATAATCATAATCTGTCATCCATCTGACATTCTGCACTACCCGGCATTTGTGCCCGGGACCGTCACAGCAGCAGCAGAGCCTCGCAAGCGACTGCCCACCTGCGACCACTCCCGTTGTACTACCCGGCCATCTAAATCCAATAATTAGCCATGGCTAAACCCATGTACATACCCCCTCCCCTTCCTTTTTCCCTTTCTCTCTCCACTCCTTCCTACTCCACTCTACTCTAGATGCTAGAGTTGGAGGTAGTAGAATAATGACAAAGTAGGCACACCCTTTGATCTACTGTGTTTTGTAACTGGCCACGGGGCAAGGACCAGCCCTATTTCCTATATAAAGGGGCCTTGGGCCATGCATTTTGGGGTGGGGGGGGGGGGGGGGGGGGGGGGGGGGGGGGGGGCAAGGGAAGCATTCTAGGGAAAAGCAAGGAAGAACAAAGGGAGATACATTTTAGAAGCACCAAGTTACAACATAGGCATTCTAGTGGGGCAATGCTGAGCAATACACATAGAGTTTATGAAATTTGGAAGAGAGCTTAGAGAGAGGCTAAGAAGTTAGGATCATGCTAACTCTAATGTAGCTTGAGCATTAGTCATGCATGCAACTCGCGCTCGCTGCTGCTGTGTTAGCCCCGCTGCGCCATCGCGCCCCGCCCCCCCCCCCCCCCCCCCCCCCCCCCCCCCCAGCGCTGCCCGCTGTCCTCTTCCCCCCCCCCCCCCCCCCCCCCCCCCCCCCCCCCCCCCCCCCCCCCCCCCCCCCCCCCCCCCCTTCCCCACAGCGCTACCTTATCCTCAGTTGGCTGCCTCCCGCCCCCCCACCTTCCCTCAGCCCCCGCTTCCCCCCCTCGCGCTGCCCTTGTCCCTGCCCTTCCGCCCGCCCTCAGCCCCAGGTGCCACCGCCCGCCGCCTTATCCCTTGCGCCCATTCGCTGCCTGCTCGCTTGCCCCAGCCCCCCCCCCCCCCCCCCCCCCCACCTTGGCCCGCTAGCCGCCCGTTTCGTTCCTCCTCATCGGCAACTCCCTGCAGTTCGGCACTTTCGGCACCTGTTTCAATTCTTTGGAGCAGTGTTTGGCGCGCCCAATTGCAACACCCTCCCGTCGCCCCCTTCTTTCGCCACAGCAATAGACACAGATGGAGACTCCAGCTTCGCCACAGAGGGACTCGCCAGAAGCCCCCTCGCCCGACCCCGCTCAGTCCACCATTTGGCTTGCTCTCTCACCTACAGAGCAAGCGAGCCTTGCCGCAGAGGTAGAGCGATTGCAGGCGACCTCGGTCACCTGCAAGATTCTCGGCATCCGACCTAGCAGAGGAGAGCTACGAGACCTTCTCCAGACCCGCCTTCTCGCAGAGGTGGGCAAGATCTTGGATGTCCAGATTCTCGGACGGGGTTACTATCAGATCGAGTTTGTGTCCTCCGAGATGGCGTCCAAGGTCATTGCTATGAGTCCACTGGCCATCCGAGCATCACGTGCCCACTTTCGACAGTGGCGACATGGTTTTGACCCAGCTTCGGATGTTCTAGTAGAGGAGGCAGACATCCCCATCTCAGTCTGCTTTCCAGGTTTCAGAGGGAGTACTTACCACTTCTTTCCAGGATCGGTTCCGCCATTGGGACTGTCCTCGAGACACCTCGTACGGCAGCATCAGTAGCTGCCAAGGCGGCTAGCATTCCCTCAGTTCGAGTTTTGGTCAGAGATACCCACACGCTCCCGAAGGTTATCCTTTTACCTCGGGTGAGTGGGGGTTGGTTTCGACAGACTGTGGAGTACTCGGGCCTCCCGAACCAGTGCTTCATTTAACGACAGATGGGCCATCTAGCGAAGGCCTATCCACGGAGGAGGCCGCGACCTGCACCACAGCCTCAGCCCCAGCTTGCTAGGGCTGGTCCGCAGCCACAGCCAGCGGCACAGATGCAGAGCCACCCTCCGAGCCTGGGGCTCCAACGGAGGAGGGGTGGCAGCAGGCCCGTGGCCGACGACGCCAGGGGCCACAGCGTCAACCTGGCACTCAGAGTGGCCCTCAGGTGCCTACTCAGCAACAGTGGGTTCCCACGGGGAACCGTTTTGGTCCTCTTGAGCAGGAGGAGATCCCTGCGCCAACCCCACCTCCGCTTCTCCCTCGACAGCCGCTCCCCCCCCTCTTTCTCATCCTCCCCGCCTTCTGCTCCCGTCGCCTCTCCCCCTCGCCCCTATACCTCTGTTTCCCCATCTCGCCCCTCTTCTCCTCCACTCTCCCCAGCTCCCCCCCCCCCCCCCCCCCCTCCTGCTCCAGTTTCACAGTCGGCTCAGGAGACTGGTCCTTCTCCGACGGCTAGAAGGTCTCTTGGCAGCGCCTTTGCCGCGAGTCGCCTAGCGAGAGAGGGTCAGCCTTTCTTGCGCCCCCCTTTGCAAATTGAGACATCCTCCCTTGCAGCTATCCCTCATGGGCTGACGAGCATTGACATTCGACGCCAATGGGACTTCTTCAACTACGGGTTCACTCGTTTTCTCGGCGACTCCGCAGCAGACCATGAGGCAGCATGCTTCAGGCTCCATGTTTTGTTCCTCGCTGCTAGGGGGACAGAGGCCTTGGACTCAGCAGTTGGTTTCTCCTTCCCCCTCTGTGGTAGGGCCGACATAGAGTGTTCCCTCGACTCAGTGGTGGGATGGTTGCATACACAGGTCTTAGAGTTCTCTCACCATATGGGAGAACTTGGAGTTACAGATATGCTGCAGACTTTGTCGCCATTGGCCAAGTTTGCGTGACACCCCCAAACTCAGCAGGATGTAGGCACATTGTGGTGTATTTCTTTGCTGATACGCAGTGTTTGCCTTGCTATGTATACATTCATGAGGACTCCTGGACAAAGGAGGTTGCTTTACGCAGGGCTCGCTCTGCTAGGGCTTGGGCTAGGCACTCACTACAGTCACGCCTATCTAGAGGACGCTCGGATGTGGATTACTCCCCATCCAAGCCTGCCTCAAAGATAGCCCGTCTTGCTGTTGCGGCAGCATTTGTTCTCTCTCACTCCCCATGAGGATCGTCTCATGGAACGTGCAGGGACTAGGTGGACCCCGGTTTCAACGACACCGGGGCCGATTGCGTTAGGAGCTTCAACGTTGCCTTGTGGGAGGAGAGATTGATCTCCTTATGCTTCAGGAGCACCATCTGAGTGAGATCCGCATTCGGCGATGTGGTCAGATTATGCGTGGACGATATGATACCTTTTGGTCAGCTGCTTTTGGACGTGGAGGCATCCAAGGTGGAGTATGTATGACTATTGCGAACTCATTGCAGCAAGCCATTGTGGGCAGAGGGATTATTGTGCCAGGCAGGGCTCAGTGGATTACTATGCAGGTTCAGGGTGGCCTTGTGGGCTTCCTAAACATCTATGCACCCAATGTGTCGAGTGCTCGTGCAGAGTTTTGGTCACAGATTGTTGAGTGTTTGCTGACGCAGGCCGATCATTGGTGCATAGGAGGGGACTTCAACATGTTGGAGGACCCTTCTGACAGGGTTGGTGGCAGCCATGCTACTGTGCATGGAGTCGAGTTGGCAGCTTGGAAGAGGTTGTGTATGACTTTGAGGGTCTCGGATACATGGCAGCACTCTGGTTTTGTGAGGCCCCCAGACAGTCTTGCCTTCTCTAGATTGGACCGCAGAGTGGGAGGAGTGAATCTATCACGGATAGACCGCTTCTACACTAGTGACCACTTCAGTGACTTGGGGGGTTCAGTGGGCATCCTTGTAGGGACTTCCTTCTCGGACCATGCACCAGTGATCCTCGCAATGGCAGACAGGCAGAGGATTGGGAGCACGATGCTTCGCATCCGAGAGAGGGTCTTGTTCAACTCAGCACTCAGAGAGAGGGTAGAGGCTCTCTGGTCAGAGGGCATGGACAGCCACGTTTCACCTGCAGACAGAGTGGCCTCTGGCCTAGCTCAGCTTAGCCACTTTTTTCTTCAAGAGTCTCTAGCTCGCCAAGCTGCAGCGAGAGAGACGGAGCAGCGTCTCAGACGAGGCATTGCTTCACTACAGAGGATGCAGGAGCAGCATCTAGACAGTCCATGGTTGGAGGAGCAATTACAGTAGGCTCGACAGGAGCTTGCTAGCATAGAGGAGAGGCGTCATGAGTTTGCCTTTCACCGACAGGCATCTCAGTGGACTCAGGTGGGTGACAAAGTGACTGGTGCATTTTTTGAGACAGTGGGACCTCGGCACTCGCATGCCAAGGTCATTCAATTGAGGAGGCCCGATGGGTCAGCTGCTTGTGAGCCCGAGGATATGCGTGCAGTTGCTACTGATTTTTGCCGTGAGTTACTGTCGGCTGAGCCTCAGTCAGAGCGGAAGGATGCATGCAGGGAGAAGGTTTGGGCACAGATGCCATGTCTTGTGACAGAGGAGATGCGCCAAAGGCTAGAGATGCCCCTTCAGCTTGAGGAGCTGCACACGTCTCTTAGGGCCCTCCCTCGTGGTAGCTGTTCAGGTGAGGATGGGTTGACTCCCAACTTTTTTTTGGAGTACTGGGACCTGCTTGGCCCAAATCTTTGTAGTGCTTTTCAGTACATTTTGCACACAGGAGTGATGCATGACAGCATGAGTGAGGGCCTGATCTACCTCATTCCCAAGGAGGGTGGCCCTATCACCATCCTCAACTCAGCCTACAAAATTCTTGCCAAGGCTCTGAGTTTGAGGTCAGCCACTTTTAGAGAGCCTTATACATGGGACTCAGACAGGTTTTGTCAAGGAACGCAGTATCCTTGACAACATCTTTACTTTCTGGGAGGCTTCTGCCCTGGCACGGCTCCGTGGTGAGGACCTTGTGATTCTTCTTCTTGATTTTGAGAAGGCATACGACCGAGTTAACTAGGACTTTCTAGAGGGCACTCTCCGCAGGATGGGCTTCTCAGATGCTTGGATCAGAGGGTGTCATCTTTGTACAGGCAGGCTCACAGTCAGGTGCTTTTGGCAGGAGGGAGAGGTGAGCGCTTCAGGCTCACACGCTCGGTCAGACAGGTTGTCCTCTTGCCCCCTTTCTCTTTCTATTCTATGCGGAAGCGATGAGTATATTTTTGGTGTCACAGCAGGTTGGTCTTCGAGGCTTAGCACTCCCTATTCAGGGAGATGAGCTACTGGACGTTGAGTTTGCCGATGACTCAGCCTTGTACTTAGATGGCCAGGAGGCCAATCTTCACAGCTGTGAGCAGCAGGCTTTGGAGACCTTCTGTTGTGCATCGGGCACACTGATCAACTGGAGAAAGACAGTGGCTTTCTCGGTTGGTAGTGTTCCTATGCCAGATTGGATGCCAGGAGAGGGTTTCAAGTGGATTCCCCCAGGGACTGCAGTTCGATACTTGGGTTGTCAGGTTGGTTTGGACTTGTCTCCTGAGCAGTAGATTGCTCCTCTTCTCCTGTCCATCAGGAGAAAGCTATTGCATTGGATCTCAGCACGACTTTCACTGGCTGGTAGAGTAGTAGTTGCCAACCAGGTGTTGTTGGCGACTATGTGGTACATCACTTTCTGCTGGATCTTCTCGAGTCCTCTGTATCAGCCAGGTAGAGAGGCTGATCAAGAACTTCCTTTGGTCAAGACGTGACACTCAGATGGCCCGAGCCAAGGTGGCTTGGTCGGTCATCACGCTTCCTTGTTCTCAGGGAGGGCTTGGGATCATTGATCCAGCACAGCAGAGCAGAGCCCTTCTTGGGAAGTTCATAGTCAGAGGACTTCTTCCAGGTGAGGAGCCCTGGAAGGAGTTCTTGTTGTAGAGGCTTCGTGCCAGGGTGCCTCAGTCAGGAGGCCCTTGGCAACCTTCGACCAGATGGATCTTTACAAAGATGCGCCGAGTCGGTTTGAGCAAGAGACTGGAGGACCGCTTCGCTGTGAGTTTGCTTCGTTCTTGGGAGCTCTTACGGCGTGGCCTGGAGCAGCGACAGCCAATGTGCACGGAGGAGCGCCTACGGCAGCCCCTCGTCTGGAACCCCATGGTTAGCACTCAGAGAGGCCACTTGGTTGGTAGTCGGCCTCATGTTTCCTAGGATCCCATGGCAGCAGGTCCAACGCGCTCTCTAGGTGAAACCGGCCTGTTCAATCCAAAAAGGGCGGTAGACTTTACTTTAAACCTTGATTTAGCTTTCACCCATTATTAGTCGTCTATTTTACCTGTACTTTCAAGACACAACAAAGGGGAGAGGGATACAGGCTGCTAGATTGCACCTGTATGAGTAGACGGACACCAGATTGGCCCCTAACTTAGGCGCCCCTTTCGGTATTTCTTTATTGTTCAAAAGAGGGAATAAACGCTGTGGTTCCCTACAAGCTGCCCCGCACAAACTCGGCTGAATTTCCACTGTTCCAGCCTGATTTCGGCAGCATAACTGTACTAGAACCCTTCACGGTCAGTATTCCCACGCATTGACTGACTTTCCCGACGCATATGGGCACTTTGCAAAACCTGGCGAGAATCTGCAGCACGCTGAATTCTCTGTTTTCAGCCCTGAAAATGCTCCAGATCGCCTGTACAGCGGTCCCCTTGCGTCCCCGAACCTCCTGGGGGTATTAGGGTCCGTTTAGGGCCAAAACCCTAAACCTGCAAAAATACACAGCAGGCTGTAATTCACTGTTTCGGGCTCCGTTCGCGTGCCGGTCGCATCCCTAGCAAGTCCTCGAGCTCCCGCACCTGTAGGGCTACTTGCCCTTTGAATCGGACGAGATTTCTGGCGTGAAACCTCTCCGAATTCACCTGTACCTGCGGGGGGATTAGCCGCTAGCTAATCCAGTACCTGTGCAAGAGGCTCTTGCCTCGGCAATCGCGCATGAACCCACACAATTGTACATTGGTCAAATGAAGAGCCCACTAGAGGGGCATAACATACTGCCAAAGGGGAGAGAGAGGGCAGTGCGTAGCGTGCAGGGCATCACTCCTGGCACCGCACTGTGCATAAGAGGGAAAGCAAGCACTCCATAGCTCTTAACCTGTGACAGAGACTTGCAAAATGAGCCTCCTAACTATAAATCACGTTTTTGCCTTCTCTATAAGTAGTAAACTGGCCTCAAAGTGCCAAGTGTCACTCATTTGTGCATTTTCCCGCTTTAGACCCTCGGGTCTAAAAATATCTCACCTGCAGCCTCTGTTGACTTGGCCACAGAGTAACAAAATGATCCCCATGTCAAACTGCACGTAATGACGCGAAGACATTTTCAGGTCCCAAAATAGCAGTTCCCTAAATTTTAGGAGATGCTGCCATTATATCTTTCTAGGTCATCCGACCCTCTTTGTACACTGTGGCCACATCCAAAACTGAAATGTAGCCTCTGTAGCAAAGGATTCCACTTTGGCTAGTCAATGACCCCACTTGGCTAACCATAGTCCTTGTCCAACCTTAGTGCTCTCTTGCCCTCAGGCCTGGACTCCCTCTGGACAGTTCCACACTAGCTATGCAATGCAGGGCAGTTAGATTTCCCGAGGGGTGTTTCCAAAAAGTGAAAGTAAATAGATAATAAGAAAGAAATCAACAAAAAGGATAGATAGTAGTCACACGCTGGTGACATACCCCCCTCTTGAAATCTCAAACGTCCTCGTTTGCATCTATGTCGTACATGCTCACTGTCAACACTGATGTATTCAACACCTGTCGACACATATACGACACATACATGCTCATTGTCAACCCTGGTGTATTCAACACCTCGTCGACTCATGTATTGCCTGCGTGTGAACCCTGTCCCAATGACATAGTGGTAGCTTCGCACTCTGCCATTGCTTTGAGTCACTAACTTTCCAATGACAAAATGGTAGCTGCACATTTTGCCACTGTCTTATAGTACACGTTGGATCCCGTAACACTTTCGAGCATATCCAAACCGACAGTTTAAGAATGCAGTTACACATGTACTCTTCAATAGAAGCAATCACTGTATCCTTGACAAACTGACAAGAAATACTCACTTCTATAGCACTAATCAAACTTTTGGACATTCCATAAGAGCAATTGCCAAACTGACAATCTGTACAGCTCTAACATTCATGTAACAGGTATTTGATTTGAGCTCACTTTAAATACCATGTACATCATTTGTTTCAGAAGCCATTGTCACACTGACAATCCATGTAGCTTTGAAACTCAAGGGGTCAAGGTAGGTTGCAAATCGAAGGCTTCCAGGTAGAGTGATAACACAGTTGGTGACTCTGCAAGTTCACCTTCTTCCATCCACTTAGCATCCATTGGTGGATAGTTTCTGAACTTTACCAAGTAACGCCTAGCAACCTTGCCTTTCACTTTCCTTTCTTTGTGTGCCAAAATCTGTTCAGGGACCAAGATTCGTCAAGTTCCTCGACTTCCGGCTGATCTTCAGCTGGTATATCTTCTGGCACATCACCCACATAGGGTCTGAGAAGACTCACATGAAACGCATTGTGAATCTTCCAACTGTCAGGCAATTTCAGCCTATATGCAACATCACTGATTATGTCGCACACTTGAAAAGGCCCATAGTAACGCATGCTGAGCTTTGGAAACACTCTTTCCTTGCCCTTCATCTTCTTTAACCTTGCCTTTTCAAAGCGTAAAAGCACCCAATCACCAAGTGAATATACCACTTCACGACGGTGACGATCAGCTGCTTTCTTTTGCTTTGCCTGAGTCCTTTCTAAGGCCACTTTGACCTTCTTGTACATTTCATCCATGTCCTGAACATACTTATCTGCTTCAAATATCTTGTCCTTTGTATGCAGTATGGGAGGAACTTTCTTGCCACCTTCAACTATCTCAAAAGGTGCCTTGCCAGTTGATGAATGCACTGTATTATTGTATGCATACTCCACCAATGGCAAATACTGCTCCCACTTTCCTTTATGCTCTGACACATAGCACTTCAGCAGATCTAGGACAGTAGAATTTGCCTCTTCTGACTGCCCATCTGTTTGAGGATGAAATGACGAAGAGAATTTGAGCGTGGTACCCATATTCTCAAACAAGCCTTTCCAGAACAAACTAGTCATGCGTGGATCACGGTCGCTAATAATCGACTGTGGCATGCCATGATACTTGAAAATATTGCTCATAAACAAGCGTGCCATCTGATCTGGCTTTATCTTCTTCCTGACAGGAATAAAATGAGCCTGTTTGCTGAATCTGCAAATAATGGTCCAAATACCATCATTTCCTGTCTGCGTTCTTGGAAGATCAAAGATAAAATCCATAGCAATACTTTCCCATGGTTTATCTGGAATAGGTAGTGGTTGCAATAACCCTGGTGCCTTTTGCCTGTCAAACTTGACCTTTTGGCATATTAGGCATTCTCGCACAAAGGCATCCACATCCCTTCTCAATGTAGGCCAATAGAAGAATGTCTCAACCGCTTTAACTGTAGCATCGATACCACGATGCCCTGCATACGGTGGGACATGACTCTCTTCCATAACTTTGCGTCGCAATGGCTTTGTGACACACAATCTGCCATGCATCATCATGAACCCGTCTTTAAGAAGATAGTGTTCATGACGTTGTCTATCCATTAGCTGCTCGAAGACCCTTGCAAAATCTTCATCATTTGCATATTGTTCTCTCATATCATCAAGTTCATGATGATAAGGAATCGACACAGCTGAAATTTGTGGCTTCCTTGACAAGGCATCAGCCACAACGTTCTTCTTGCCTTCCACATGCACAATCTGAAAATGGAACATGGACAAGATATTTGCCCATCGCATATGCTTTTCAGATAACTTTGTCTGTGTCAAGAAGTATCGCAAGGTCTGATGGTCCGTTTGGACAACGAAATCTGCACCTAGCAGGTAGTGTTTCCAACTTAAGAGCGCATGAATCACAGCCAGTAACTCTTTCTCATAGACCTGCATGGTCATCTCTGGCCCTTGCAAAATTCTGCTCTCATAGGCTACTACCCTGCCATCTTGCATTAGCACTGCACCAATGCTACTACCGCAGGCATCACACTGGACCACAAATGACTTCCTAAGATCTGGCAACACAATGACTGGATCCGAAGTCATCTTTTCCTTTAAGAGATTAAAAGCTGAAATCTCTTTCTGTGTCCATCTAAAGGTGACTGCCTTCTTTTGAAGAGCATGTAAAGGTGAAGCAATCTCAGCGAAATTTCGGATAAACCTTCTGTAATAGGAGCATAGTCCCAAAAAGCTTCGGACATCATGCACCGTCTTCAAATTTGGCCATGACTTGATCGCTTCGACTTTTGCAGGATCCATTCTGACACCGTCCTTTGAGACAATGTGTCCCAGAAAGTGAATCTCTTCCAGAAAAAACTCACTTTTCTTTGCATTGATGAGCAACCTATGACTGCGTAGCTCTTTGAACACAATGGCCAAGTGATGCCTATGCTCCTCTTCATTCTTTGATAGACTATCATGTCATCAAAGAATGTACCAACAAACTGCTGGTGTGGACGGAAAATTCTGTCCATCATCCTATTAAACGTAGCAGGAGCATTTGTGAGACCAAAGGGCATCACTAAAAATTCGTAAAGGCCAAACGTTGTTCTAAAAGCAGTCTTGTGCACATCCTCTGATCTAATGCGGATCTGATGATACCCACTCTTTAGATCTATCCTGCTAAACATAGCTGCTCCTTCTAATTTGTCCATAATATCATCAATTCTAGGTATAGGAAACCTATTCTTGATGGTATTCTTGTTCAGTGCACGGTAGTCGATGCACATACGCCATGAGCCATCCTTTTTCTGCACCAACAACACTGGAGAACAGAATGGAGATGAACTGGGCTGAATCAGCCCCTTTTCTAACAACTCCTGTACTTGGCCCATTATCTCTTTCTGCTGAGCCGCACTAACCCTGTACGGAGGCTTATTTGGTGGGCTACAGCCTGGCACCAAATCTATCGCATGGTCCTCGGGTCTCTCTGGCGGTAATTGAGACGGTAATGAATCGGAAAAACAGTCACTATACTGTTGTAAAAACATTGACCTTTCTTTATCTAGCACAGATAAATTTGATTCATCACAATCTGACACTTCACGTGCAAAAACCAAGTACGCAGAAAGATGCTTTTTCATTACAGAAGTAATAGCAGAAGCTGATACAGTAGGAATAGACTCCCCTTTAAGCTTTACATCCAGAATGTGAGTCTTTCCCCTGCTCTGTACAGTGATCTTTTTGTTGTAGGCATCCATGATTCCCTGTACACGAAATAACCAAGGAATACCTAACAACACATCACATCCGTCCAGTGGCATGATGTAAAATTCTTCAGCATCTACATAGGACTGGATATGTAGACGCAACTTTCCAATGATGGGTGTCACAGCCTCTGTATGGCCAGGACATGCCAAACCTGCCTCTGCTGTATACCCCATCTCTTCAGGTCTGATTCCCAACTTTGAAGCCAATTCGGGGGAAATGAAGTTGGCTTTGGCACCTGGATCAAAGAAGATAAGCACTGTTTGATCCCTAACCTTTCCCCATGCTCTGCAAAGCTCACTTGCATCTGAATTTGGCTTGTCGCCCACCATATCTGGCACTAGACCAGCCATGGGCTTCTTTCCCTTCCTGTCCTCCTTGTCTGCAGAATCAGCTGGCCTTTTCTTTGTAGGACAGTTGTAAGCAATGTGGCCAGGCTGCTCACATATAAAGCATTTGTTCTCTGTCCTCAGGACCTTCTTTTGCTCTTCTGACTTGCGAGGAAAACGTCTTTTCCATTTCTTTGCGGGTCCTTTTTCTGATTCAGCCGTAGCTTTGTCTTTCCCTGCGTTGGCTGACTCCTGAGTCCCTTTAGGAGCCTCATTGGGAACGTGCTTCTTGGCTGAATTTTTCTTGCCTGATCCTACCTTGACGCCAGTGTTAAATTCACAATCTTCTCCCTTGAGCAAACCATTGCCAGTGTTTGCTACCTCGATGAGCTGCGTCAAAGTAGTGACTTTGGTCTTTGTGCAGTATTTTCTCAATCCTTTGGGTAGGCCACAACAGTATTTTTCTATCTGTTCTGTCAATGGCACAAACCTATAGGAAGTTACTGGAAGTAGAGCTTTCCAAAACTTCCGATTGTAATCATCCAGATTTCTGCAAGTGGCAGCATTTAGCTGGTGCCATTCTGTCATGACATCTGCTTCGAAATCATCAGATAACCATGCTGCTGCAAAAATCTGCTTAAAGTAAATCCATGTGGACGGAGCTTGCCCTTGAAGCAATAAAGTTGTCCACCATTGTCCCGCATTCCCTGTCAAGAAAGTGGCTGCCTTGCGGACCTTTGAAGCCTCTGTAAAGTTTCCCCCTGCATAGGCCTTATCAAACTGCTGGAGGAATGAAAGAGCCTTCTTCCTGTCATCAAACCCTGTAAAGGTCGTGAATGACACTCCTTTGCCACCTTCTTTGTACGGAGTTGGCCTCTCCAGCGGCGTTAAATTGTCATATGGAAGTGACTGAAACATGGGAACACTAATAGGGTTCATCTGTGTTCCTTGGCCGCTATTAACTTGACCTGGAAATGCCATATTTGGCTGCTGATTTGTAATTCCAGCCATACCAAAATTTGCTTGTGGCATCCCAAATTGTCCCTGAGTGCTTTGAAACCCTGGTTGCATACCCATGACACTGTACATGGGGTTAGGCATCATCGTTTGAGCACCCGCAAACACTGTTCCTGGCGTATAAAACTGATTTCCAGGTGCATGACCAGCCATGCTCTGAAATACCGATCCACCTCCAAAATAGCCAGGGTGTACTGAAGGTGGTGGGAAGACCTGTTGCATAGCCTGTAAGTTGCTTCCCTGCCCATTAGAACCAGCTATAGGCTGTTGAAAGGTGGCGGGCTGAATTGGTACAGCTTGAAAAACTGGCATCTCAGCCACCTGTTCTTGCACCTTAGGCATACGTTGTGGAGACTGCATGTTCTCCGTCAAGTGTACAGGTGTTTCCATTGACTGTGCAGTATGAATCACCTGTGTTCGAGCCTTAACAGGCTTTTGAATATGATCCAGTGACCCAACTTGCTGAGACGGAACAGGAGGTTGCAGAAAGGCTAAAAACCTTGGGTTCTGCATTACTTGTGTGAACATAGCCACAGCAGTAGCCAACTGGGTCCTGAATATATCATCATCAGTCTGTGGTGGTCTTGAGGACTCACCCACTTCATGTGTCTGTTGACCCTGTGAAGAGGAAACCTCTTCAGTCACATCATCTGGTCTGTCAGCCATAATTACAATTCCCTGTGTCTGGTCTATGATCCCCTGTGTCTTCAAGCCGAAAACTGCCCAAGGCTCACTTCTATGGGAAAAAGTGATTTAATCCCGTCGATGGAACCATGAAACCGGCCTGTTCAATCCAAAAAGGGCGGTAGACTTTACTTTAAACCTTGATTTAGCTTTCACCCATTATTAGTCGTCTATTTTACCTGTACTTTCAAGACACAACAAAGGGGAGAGGGATACAGGCTGCTAGATTGCACCTGTATGAGTAGACGGACACCAGATTGGCCCCTAACTTAGGCGCCCCTTTCGGTATTTCTTTATTGTTCAAAAGAGGGAATAAACGCTGTGGTTCCCTACAAGCTGCCCCGCACAAACTCGGCTGAATTTCCACTGTTCCAGCCTGATTTCGGCAGCATAACTGTACTAGAACCCTTCACGGTCAGTATTCCCACGCATTGACTGACTTTCCCGACGCATATGGGCACTTTGCAAAACCTGGCGAGAATCTGCAGCACGCTGAATTCTCTGTTTTCAGCCCTGAAAATGCTCCAGATCGCCTGTACAGCGGTCCCCTTGCGTCCCCGAACCTCCTGGGGGTATTAGGGTCCGTTTAGGGCCAAAACCCTAAACCTGCAAAAATACACAGCAGGCTGTAATTCACTGTTTCGGGCTCCGTTCCGCGTGCCGGTCGCATCCCTAGCAAGTCCTCGAGCTCCCGCACCTGTAGGGCTACTTGCCCTTTGAATCGGACGAGATTTCTGGCGTGAAACCTCTCCGAATTCACCTGTACCTGCGGGGGGATTAGCCGCTAGCTAATCCAGTACCTGTGCAAGAGGCTCTTGCCTCGGCAATCGCGCATGAACCCACACAATTGTACATTGGTCAAATGAAGAGCCCACTAGAGGGGCATAACATACTGCCAAAGGGGAGAGAGAGGGCAGTGCGTAGCGTGCAGGGCATCACTCCTGGCACCGCACTGTGCATAAGAGGGAAAGCAAGCACTCCATAGCTCTTAACCTGTGACAGAGACTTGCAAAATGAGCCTCCTAACTATAAATCACGTTTTTGCCTTCTCTATAAGTAGTAAACTGGCCTCAAAGTGCCAAGTGTCACTCATTTGTGCATTTTCCCGCTTTAGACCCTCGGGTCTAAAAATATCTCACCTGCAGCCTCTGTTGACTTGGCCACAGAGTAACAAAATGATCCCCATGTCAAACTGCACGTAATGACGCGAAGACATTTTCAGGTCCCAAAATAGCAGTTCCCTAAATTTTAGGAGATGCTGCCATTATATCTTTCTAGGTCATCCGACCCTCTTTGTACACTGTGGCCACATCCAAAACTGAAATGTAGCCTCTGTAGCAAAGGATTCCACTTTGGCTAGTCAATGACCCCACTTGGCTAACCATAGTCCTTGTCCAACCTTAGTGCTCTCTTGCCCTCAGGCCTGGACTCCCTCTGGACAGTTCCACACTAGCTATGCAATGCAGGGCAGTTAGATTTCCCGAGGGGTGTTTCCAAAAAGTGAAAGTAAATAGATAATAAGAAAGAAATCAACAAAAAGGATAGATAGTAGTCACACGCTGGTGACACTAGGTGACTGGCTAGAGTTCACAGGTTTGTTAGAGGAGGTGCAGGGTTTCCAGCTGCAGGGCATGAGAGGGGTGCAGAGCATGTGTCAGGACATCTCAGAGTCAGTTCCAGCTGAGTGGCTCACGCCTCTCGAGCCAGTAGCACCCCACTGGATGGGAGCCTTCACACGACTGGAGGTTCGCATTTCAGTTAGGGCCTGCTCAGAGACTGTCCCAGCCCTGTTCTTCGAGCTTCAGGGTGGGGGACGATTACAGCGAGTTGCAGTAGAGGCCCCACAGGTAGCAAAGAGCTATTTTCAGAGGATCCGAGTTGTGGGCATCTGTGGGAGGACTTGTGTCATAGACCCTGACCCAGCCGCTTTGGAGACTGGACACTGGAGGTTATGGGCTTGGGAGTGTTGTCCACTGGCACGAGTACAGTGGGATCCTGGTGAGTGGCTATGGAGGGACCCCTTCTCTTCTGCAGACCACCCAGGAGTCCCCTTCTTTCAGTACACTGTTCGACTTGGACGTCATATACTTGCAGCACAGAGAGGCCCGCCCCGCTGCAGCACGTCATTGGCAGGAGGAGGGCCTTACAGTCGAGTTCGGGTGGAATTAGGGTTGCAGAGAAACACTCACAGCTTGGAGAAGACGAAGGAAGCTCAAGGCACACAATAGAGAGTGTGTTACTTAGTGTGCAATGAAAAGATAGATAGCCCTAGAGAGATGGGCGTATATACAATGCACGGGGGAAAAAACCTCCTAAAGAGGGAAAAAATGCCCTGGCGGTCCTAGTGTGTTCACACACATCACTACCACATGTATATGGTAACAAATCCCCCCTGGAGTGATGCAGTGAACGAGAGTTGGCACATGAGTAAAGGGAAGTGCCATGCCCTGAGGACAGGATCAGTCCACAAAGGGGAGTAAGCCCAAAGCTTTGCGGAAAGCTTCAAGCTTCTCACGAGACAATGTCTTTGTGAAAAGATCTGCAAGGTTGTCCTGTGTTGGCACATAAGCCAAGCTGATCTCTCCTGCTTAGAGCCTCTCCCTGACATAGTGGTAATGCATCTCAATGTGCTTTGTGCGAGCATGAAAAACTGGGTTCCTCGCAACTGCCAATGCGCTGTGGCTGTCAGTGTAGATAGTGTTGGCAGTGTCCTGTCCAACACCCAAATCAGCCATAAGGCGTCTGACCAATACACACTCAACCGTAGCTGTGAAGACTGCCCTGTACTCAGCCTCACAACTCGAAGTGGCCACAGTAGGTTGCTTCTTGCTCAACCATGATATACATGAACTACCAAGCATGAAACAAAAACCACTTGTGGACACTCAGGTGTCAAAACAACCAGCCCAATCTGATTCCGAAAAAGCATGTAAGTCTGGCGGCAATGATCCCCCTTGGGATAAAACAATCCAAGATGTAAAGTGCCACTAAGGTAGCGGAAAATCCTCTTGACAGCCTGCCAATGCTTAAGACCCTGGGCTATGCATAAATCTGCTGACCTGTGAGACTGCAAACTGAATATCCGGCATCGTGTTGCATACATAAATGAGGCAGCCAACAGCAGTTTGGTAAAGAGTGACATCAGCAGGATCACCAACATCATGTAGACTCAACTTCAAACCTGTTTCCATGGGAGTGGCAATAGGTTTGCAATCCTCAAGTCCAAACTTACATAGCAATGTCTCTATGTAACTTTTCTGACACAAGGCAATACCACCATCACACTGCTTAAACTGTATACCCAAATAATGATGCAACAGCCCCAAATCTTTCATCTTGAAAGTAGCATTCAAATCAGCCTTAAATTCAGCAATATGTCTCTCATTTGGTCCAGTGATCAGCAAATCATCAACATAAAGAACCACGATGAGAAATACATCACCCTCACGCTTTACATACAATGTGCTTTCTGTTGGACTGTTACGAAAGCCTTGTTTGACCAAATGAGTGTCAGCTTTCTCATACCAAGTACGAGGAGATTGCTTCAACCCATACAAAGCCTTGTTACATTTGCACACTTTGTCCTCTTGTCCTTTTATGACAAAACCGCGAGGCTGCATTACATAAACTTCCTCAAATATGTCACCATTCAAGAAAGCAGTAACAATGTCTGATTGATGTACATCCCAACCAAAATGAGCTGCCAATGCACATAGAAAACGCACAGTAGTCATACGACAAGTGGGAGCAAAAGTCTCTTCATAATCTATGCCTTTTTGCTGTGCATAACCCTTTGCAACAAGTCGAGCCTTATGGCGATCGATCTCACCATCCGGCTTGCGTTTCAACTTGTAAACCCACTTCGTACCAATGGCCTTTTTGCCAGGAGGCAAATCACATAAAGTCCATGTGTCATTTTCTATAAGTGCATCATATTCTGATTGCATGGCAGCCATCCAATTTTCTGAATTTTGTGCTTCATCAAAAGTCAGAGGCTCCTCAACATCATGTAAGCTAGACACAGCCAAAGCATAACAATCTGATGGATAAGATGCAAGGCGAGAGCCTGACCGAGTACGACTAGACAAAGGTGCATCCAATTTACTGTCACGCAAAGTGGACACCAGCCATTTTGGCATACCTCTAGCCTGTTCATTTTCAGCCCTTTCCTCATCAAGTACATCATGTACATCTACATCAGTAATAGGCTGATCTAGAACATTTTCAAAAACCCCCATAGGCTATACATTTGCCTCATTGGAACTTACATTCGTATTTCCACCACTGAAAAGAGGCAACAAAGTGTCATAAATGTCCTATGAGCTTACATTACTGTCTCTAGTACATGACAGCAAGGGCTGAGCAGAATCTTCCACAAACACTACATCCCGAGAAACCAGAATATGTTTTGTTTGCGGATGATACAACCTGTAACCTTTGCTTTCAGCACTATAACCAACAAAAATACATTTGACAGCCTTATCATCCAATTTTCTGCGCTGCACTTGTGGCACCAAAGCATATGCCAAACAGCCAAAAACACGCATGTGCTCAATAGAAGGCTTTCTATCATGCCATGCTTCATATGGAGTAATAGACTGCAAAGCTTTCGTAGGACACCTGTTAAGTACATAAGTGGCACACATGATGGCCTCAAGCCAAAAAGAATGCGGTAAAGCTCGACTTTTGACCATACATCGTTCCATTTCCGTCAGTGACCTATTTTTCCTCTCAGCAACACCATTTTGCTGAGGCGTATAAGGCACTGTACATTGGTGTTTTATCCCACGACTAGCCAGAAATGCATTAAATTCATGAGACATACACTCCCCCCCTCGATCAGAACGGAGGGTGCCCATAGTACATTTCGACACATTTTCAGCCATAGCCAAAAATTGTTTCAAGCACATAAAAACTTCGGACTTCGTTTTAAGCGGAAATACCCATGCATGCCTTGGGGTAATTGCCCAAGGACAGAGTCTGCATGGGCCCACAAACATCACTATGCACAAGCTGCAACCTGCATGTGGCCCGAACTGAACCATCCTTTGGAAACTTAGAACGCTGCATCTTACCCAAAATATAGCCTTCACAAACATGTTTGACAGGTGCTTCAAGAGGCGGCAAAGAAGCAACCATATCAGATTTCTACAAACACAGCAAACTGGCAAAATTCAGATGACCAGAACGTGCATGCCAAAGTTTTGCATCTGAAATAGCCCTTGAATCTGTGACAGCATTTGCAAAATTTTGTCCACACTTGTCATACAAAGTGAGCTTATACAGCCCACGGCACAAAAGACCAGATGCAACAATTTCATCACCAAAACTGAGATCATGAACTGTACATCTGTCATCCACAAATTTGACTACAAGTCCAAGTCTAGCAAGTGCGGATACAGACAAGAGATTCTTCTTGATCCCAGGTACATAAAGTGCATCAACAAGTGTGAAAGAACTGCCATTAGCAGCAGTAAGCACAATCTTTCCAACTCCCTGAACTGGATAAGAGGCATTGTTGGCACAAGTGACTGAATTCCCATGAGGGACAAACTCGAGAGAGCTAAACAATTCACGATGTGAGGTAATGTGCTTTGTAGCACCACTATCGAAATACCACACATGTGAATCTGCAGCAACCGACAAGCATGCATCATGGACAGCAGGATTGTAAGTGCACTCTGCGCTAAAAGCCCATTCTGCATCAACATCAACATTACAGTCTCCTTTCACAGAAGACTCAACAATGGCTGCATTTGTAGTGGAACCAGCATTTGCAGTGGAACCACCCTCTTTCTTCTTAGCTCTTTCTTCTTAGCCTCTTTGGCCTTCAACTTAGGACACGACTTGATCAAGTGATCATTGGCTTTACAATAATGGCAATGCATCTTCTTTTTGCCCTTATCACCAGAATTGCCAGACAAAGTACTGCCAGCAGAAGCATAAGGAACATAATTTTTGCCACTCGCAGCAGAACCATAAGAAGTGGTTGCATTACTGTTACCACCCTTTCTTTGAGAAGCAATAAAAGCCTGTTTAACTGCACGCTGCCTAGTCCTGTTTTTTCTAGAAAGTGACTCTTGCAACAGCAATGTGCATAATGCATCAAACTTGACAACTTCAGGATTTCCTTGGGTCAAGTACTAGCAAAAGTCTGGTAGGAATCTAGTAAGTCATCAAGAACAATCTGCACAAGGGAACTGTCTGAAATGACTTCACTTGCAGAAATAAGCTGCTCATTGATATCCTTGACACTAGCAAGGAAAGTGTCCATATCATCTTCCTCATGCATAATCTTCGACTCCAGCTCTTTACGCAACAAAGCAATTTTAGCCTCATTGAGGCTTGCATAAAGACCTGCTAAAATATCCCAAGCCTGTTTTGCAGATTTTGCTGAACGGATGTGAGGAACAATGGTGCGCTTCACAGAAAACGCAATCAATGCATGAGCCTGTGCATCCTTAACATCCCAACGAGCTTGTTCTGCCGTAGGCAAAACAACTCTAACACCTGCAATCCTTGCAACAAGACCTGCAACATCCTTAACATCGCCTACATCCTCAGAACCAGGACGTACATCAATGCCCTGCACAATGTTCCAGACACCCTTTGACACAAGAACATGTTGCATCATATAAGCACACATAGGGTAGTTGTCCCCATCCAACCTGTCCTCAGCAGCAAACATCTTGAACACATCTGTGTTGTTGTTGTCGGCCATGGTAAATGTTGTACCTGATGTGAAAACTGCTTGAAAATAGGAGAAATGGAGCGGGAACAACCTGTGCTATATAGCACAAACCGTAGAAGACTATAAGGCACCTGTTATGCTGAAAACGGCACTGACAGAAATTCTGCACAAAATGACGAAATAGCCTATGCAGGACTACCTGTAGTGGAAACGGAGGCCGAAATGAGCCCAAATCAAAATTCTGAGCAGATCTAACTCTTCGAGCTTTCCCAAAATTTTTCTCGACCTGCGAACGCTCGCCAAAGCTCACTGAAATCGGAGAAAGTGAGCAGGTGTGTGTTGGAGCAGCTGGCGACTAAGCCCGGGAGGACGTGACCTGCTCTGATACCAATTGTTGGAATTAGGGTTGCAGAGAAACACACAGCTTGGAGAAGACGAAGGAAGCTCAAGGCACACAATAGAGAGTGTGTTACTTAGTGTGCAATGAAAAGATAGATAGCCCTAGAGAGATGGGCGTAGATACAATGCACGGGGGAAAAAACCTCCTAAAGAGGGAAAAAATGCCCTGGCGGTCCTAGTGTGTTCACACACATCACTACCACATGTATATGGTAACAAGTTCTTGGCAGCCTTTTGGCAGAGGCTGTGGGACTCCACACAGCCGAGGCGCGTCACTTTGTTTCAGTGGGTGGTTGCACACAGAGCTACAGCAGTAGGGAGCTGGCTTGTGCATTAGGGTCTCTCGGCCGCATGTTCAGCCTGTGACCAGTTGGTGGAGAGTCAACGTCATTGTCTTTGGGACTGTCCCTTGGCCCAGCAGGTGTGGCTACGAGTTCTTTGGCTGATGCCTAATCTCTCCACGGCTAGACAATACACTTGGGGGGCAGCCGCTTGGTCCACTCTCACGGGCCCGGCACTTCAATTTGAGCTATCTTCCACCAGCAGGATGATAGTGATATGGGGGGGCGTCCTACACTCCAGCCTGCCTACAGAGCTTACTCCACAGGAGTGGTGCAGTGAGAGAGAGGAGAGCTCATCAGTGGCTTGACACTTTGGTTCATCTGGCTGGCCCGTTGTTTCCGCATCTTTGAGGCCCGCTCTATGCCGCCAGTACAGACTGTTCGTGACTTTTGGCTAGAGTTGATCCATACTCTCAGAGGACAGCTTGAGGGACTACAAGGCAGCTTCGACAGCATGCGGGAGAGCCGCGAGGCTTTCCTTCGACTATGGCACCCTGGGCCTTTCTACACCATTGTCCAGGGTGTGCTCAGATGGCACTACCGACCACCTGTGTGGCTCTTCCCTCCTCCCATCCCTTGATTTAGCCTCGTTGTATATATGTTGTTCTTTCATTGGGAGAGTCTCCCCATCATGTTTGTTGTAGCCCTCTCTTGCAGAGGTGGTTGTAGCCCTACGGGCAACTTTCATTAACTAATAGAAGGATCTTTTTCTCTTAAAAAAACAACACCACGACGCAAAGATAAGCACCATCACCCATGCACCCTACATTTCAGTACTGCATTCACTATTTATGAGTGAAAAATCTTGAGACAAAATTCTCTCTCTATGGCGAGGATGGTGCCGTCCGGATTATCGAAACCCCATTAGGCGGATCTCCTCAGGAACCCCGAAGTATCCCAGTATGACGACTATTCCAACCATGTTGCAGCATCCTAAGGCGAAGGGGAGGCCCCTCTTAGCCCTCATAATCTCTACCCCATGCATGTGCAAGTCACCCCACCATGTATCGTTTATCATACTATTGCTCTATACAATCTAATCATTGCGTTACCATCTGATAAGCGGATGTCTCTCACACACGCATACTCCACATGATTGAGTTCTTTCAGTTTCACTTGCATTCTCTCTCCTCACACATCCTCTGCACATACGACATTCATGATTTGCAACCCGAGCACGCTCTCTTATTCGTTCCAATGTCATGTTCCTGAGTCCGTTGCCTCGGTGCCATGGCTCTGATTTTAGCGTCCTAGTGGCTATCAAATGCTAGGTGGTACCCCCCCCCCCCCCCGCCCTCTTCCCCACACACTCACACCACCCAAGGTGACCCAAGGGAGTTTCGTTCCAAGAGAGATGGTGTAGAGGCCAACCCCCCTCCAGATGCACGATTTCCCTGAGTCATTTCTTTGGTGCCCCCACTGAGGAATTCATGGCTAACTTCAATTTACAAGACTGAAATGCTAAGCCTTTATGATGGATGCATGGCTCTTGGAGTTTGCAAACTGGACCACTGAGGAGGAAGAGCTCAAGGCGAGCGTGGCACACCTCATCGAAACGCTTCTTCCAGGGTGCAGTGTTATCAACATTGAAGAAGTGGTAAGGCCCTCATACCCTACACAAATAGTGTACATCTCTCACCATCCACGCCGCCGTAAGAAGAAGACACAACTGCAAGAACCCACCTGCAACCAAGTTCACACAACTGCAAGAACCCACCTGCAACCAAGTTCACTCCAACGAATGAGTGCAACCCCTGTTAGTCTAGGAGGTACAGTCTTCACTCTTGAGGTTCGTGAAGGCACCCTAGCATCGGTAGAATTGCACATAGCACCTGATTTCAACACAACACCACCACAACCACCACCACAAATTGCTGCACCACCAGTCAGAAACCTTCGAGGCTTGCAAAGGCTTCATCGCACGAGGGGTCCCTCTCTTACACTTGCACCTAGAGGAGTGGATTCACCACCACCGCATCGATGCCCACAACGGATACGTCATCACAGACGAAGAGCCCGCTCTTCGTGTGTCCCGACTGCCCCACATGAGCAGAGACCTAGCCCAAGCGGCGTGGATTCTTCATCGTCTTCGTAGTCAGTTGGTGGGTTTGGTGGTCAACAAAGTCTGACACCGGATTCGCCTGGCAGAAAGGAAGCACCCTTTACATACAAGGGAGGCTTCTATACAACCACAACTACGCCGACGACATTTTAGTCTGTTAGATAGCAGTTCGACTTGGTTTGGTAAGAGAGGTGAAGCTTACCACCTACTTGATCACTCCTTGCTACAATTACATCACAAGGGAGTTAAGCTGTAGGCAAATTTCAAAGATAAGTGAGGGTCAATTTAGAGTGTTTCAAGAGATAGCCAGGGGGTGGTGTTGAACATAGAACAATCTGTTTTTTTCTTCTTGTGGTTGCAAAAGGCAGGGTTAGATCAGGAGGAACTCCTAGCCTTAAAGTATAACCTCCCTGTACCTTTTAGGAATGTTCCCTTCCAAGTCGGATTCTAAATCATCATTTCAAACACCTAGTAAGCTCCCTAGATGAGCCAAGATTTAACCACTGCAGCTTGGATTTTATGTCGCCTCCCAGTTGAGTTAGTAGGGGTCGTCCTCGACAAAGTCTCAAGCACTGTCTTAACCTGGAGGGAGGAGCAAATGCTCTTTGTGCAAGGGGTACTATTACTTCGGCAGCCTCGCAATGATGACCTCTCAGCCTGTCTTATTGGGATCCATTTAGGAGT
This sequence comes from Adiantum capillus-veneris, assembly GCF_014529385.1. Taxonomy (NCBI): domain Eukaryota; kingdom Viridiplantae; phylum Streptophyta; class Polypodiopsida; order Polypodiales; family Pteridaceae; genus Adiantum; species Adiantum capillus-veneris. Next base: position 71,224,779 of record NC_140951.1, on the reverse strand, counting down.
GCTAAACTCAGTGAAACTTACAACATATCTCATAAAACCTGTGTATGCAGAAGATGGTACTCTCGTTCGCAGGAAAGTTTGACTGCTGAAAGAGTGGCAATTCCGTCTCTTTCAAGAAGTGTCAAGAGGGGCTCTGCTGGAGTTGGAGGCCAGCGACGAGTGGCTTTTGTGGAAGCACCGCTTCCGCCTTGATTTCCAAGAGGCCTACACTGAAAACTACCATTTCATCCGCCCAAGGAGAGCGTCTACAAGCAGAGGAGAAGCATGAACCCGGAGAATTGGCCATACATGGGTCAATTTTATGCCTCACAACGCATACAATCCATCCGGGTTGTCCTGGACCGGAAAGCCCACTATCAACAAATCATCACCTCCATGTTTGGAGACGAGCGCTTTGCAGAGATCAACCGCTCAAATCAACCATTTGTTTTACCTTTCATCAACTATCATCTTTCTTTTAATGCCGTTATCTATGTCCTTATCTAGCAAATCCATGTAAAAAAAAAAAAAAAAAAAAAAAACTTTTCTGCAAAACTTTGCAAGTGTTATTTTCTGCTTTGTTTTTTCCGGCCAAGTACAAACACCATGGCGAGTATCTCTTTTCCTACATTCATTGGGAAGAAGGGAGAAGACTCAATCACGAAGTTTTTAGATAGTTTCGAGGTCGCTTGGGTGATCTCTAATTGAGATGACGATGCATCCAAAGTCCGAATTTTCCCTCTGCTAATGAAAGTAGAGGCAAAATCTTGGTTCAATGCCCTGCCACAAGCCACCAAGTAGGATTGGGAATTGCTAAGGACGGCTTTTCGACAAGGTTTTGGGGGAGGAGTAACCCCAGAGAAGCTTTGGGAGAAGCTGAAGCAGTTAAAGCAAGGAGTTCTGCAAGAATATGCTACCTATGAGTCCAAGTTTTTGGACCTATGGGAGCGTTGGGTTGAGTCATTGGCAGAGCACCTGATTTCCTCAAGAAGGACCGGTTCATTGCCGGCTTATGGTCATTGCTAAGAGAGAAGGCAAAGGGGCGTTTTCCTGCAACTTATGAGTTGGCAGTTGAGGTGGCCCACCTTAAAGACAAGAAGTTGTGGATGCAAGCGAAGGCAGCCGAGTCAGAGGAGTACACCACAACCCACACCACCCCAGTGACAACCACATCCTCTCAAGCAACACAACCACTAGAGGTAGTAGAAGATCAGCAAGACTTGCTGAGTCGTATCACCAACCAGCTAGAAAATTTGTCTGTCCACTTGGTGGAACAAGGAAGAATTCCAAACCCCAACTCAAACCACGGAAGAGAGCAAAGACGACAAGGTCAGGAGCTCTACTGCTACAACTCTAACCAAGTTGGTCATGGTATGTATTACTGTCCCTACCCAAGGAGGTAGAATTTCAATAGAGGTCTTAGGCAGAATCAACTCTCCCCACCAAGGGTGAGAGCACCACCGAGACAACCACCACCAAATCCTCCAATTCAGATTTTGCAACCACCTGTGCAACAACCACCACCACCACCACCTCAACAAGTCATCCTTCCACCGTTACCTCCTCCTGTAGTAAGTAATCAGAATTTGAGTGTGATAGGCCTTGAGGAGGATGCCAAGGAGTAGGAAGTAGTCCAGCAGGCCAAGGTGATGGCCAAGGGTAAGATGAAGGAAGAAGCAAAAGCAATGGGAGTAAAACGTGCGAGGCACGGAGGGGAGAAGGTAAACACACAAGGAGAAACTTCAAAGAGGTCCTAGAAGTCGCGACGTAGAATCGACATTGTGGATTTTGCACTTAGTGAAAATTCTGACTCCTATGGTTTGGTTCAAGATGTGTCTACACAGGGCCCGCATATCACTTGGCCTCAATTACTTCACCTCGCACCCAAAGTGCGGAGGCAGTGGACGAAGATGGTAAGTATAACAACGACACAATCCAAGATGGCTGGGGCCATCTCAGGGAGAAACTTAGACGACGTCCTACCAGTGATGGACGCCCACGTCAAGGGGCAGCGAATATCCAACATCTACATCGATGGTGGAGCCCAAATTTGTGTGATGAGTGAGCAAATGATGCAGCATTTAGGTCTGCAGGTGAGTAGGCCAGCACCATGCCGAGCCAAGATGGCAAACAATTATAAGGTTAAGTGTGGGAATTGTGAATGCTGTTAGGGTAAAGGCTTTTGATACCGAAGTAGATGTGGATATCTTTGTTATGCCACACTAGGTGGAGAACTCCCTGGAAAGAGTTCTATAGAGTGATCCTCATCCCCTCTTTTTGGTGGCAATACACCAAGGATATCATCGATGAATACATTTTCATATTGATTGAGGAATTGAGATAGCTCTAACTCCTCACTAGATTGTTCACACACATTTATAGGACTAGACTTATCATGCACAAGATCCTTGACCAAAATTATGTACGCGGACACAGAACTTTTCATTGATTTGTCAAAAGCACGAGTATTTACAACGGGTATTGGCTTGGATGCAAACATCCCTTTTCCAAAACCTAAAGGTGATTTTTCTTTTGGGGTGTTTCATGCTAGCTCCCATACGATCAAACCAGGGTAAACCTAGGATTACATCTTCATGTTTAAGTGGTTAGATATAGAAATCCTTTTTGTCCACATACCCTTGGACATGAATCCTAAGATTACCTATGAGATGTGTTACTGAAGATACTTGGCCTTCGAAAGGCCCATCTGCATTAATGGTCTCCCCATCTCATGTGGATGTACTCCTAGCTTTTCAGCTAGCTCCAAAGAGATGAAATTATGAGTGGAACCATTATCAAAGAGTATGAGAGACTCGTGCTCTCTCACTTTTCCCCAAGCATAAGAGAGTGGGGATCCTTTGCAATGAGCAAAGGATCCTTTGCAATGAGCAACCTCTTGAGGGGCCTCAACCATAGAGGCTCTAGGTTGTTCATTGCAAGTATTTCTTTGAGGGCAAATTCGATAGGAATGCCCTTGGTTTCCGCATTTGAAACATTTGTTATCTTTATGATAACGCTCTAGCTCTTCTCTTCAGGAGAGAGTCAACTTTTACCTTTGTAGACTCATTTCTTCTTAGCTTTGTCATTCTTGTTGTTGTTAGAGTTGCCTTTGGAAGAAGTCTATGCATTGTTCTTCCCTTTGAACTCACTTTGTTCTTTGGTTTCCATGGGCTTAGAATTCCTCTTAGCCCCTTGTTGGAAATTGATGCCAGAAGCAACCAAAGTGTGGTGTATGACAACAAAAATAGTGTTGGGCTCTTGGGAGTTGACATACTCAGCCATAACTTCAGTTAGCCCAGCACAAAATTGTTGTTTTTGTTCTCCAAAACCTATCTTTTTGTAGACAATGGCTTTGAGATGTAATTCCCAAAACTTGTCCACATACTTGTGGATAGATTCAAAAGTAGACATACTCAAGATTCACCATGTAGTGAGAACTTTGTCTTTGGCATCGCCTCGGATAAATTGCTTCATTATGGAGACTCTCAAAATCTTCCATGTTTTTGGAGCTTGTCCATTAGCCCGTAGAATTTCCCGCCGCCATTGCCTGGCCGATTTCTGAAAGTGCATGGACACATTTCAAAGCTTGGAGGACTCCGTGAAGTCCTCATCTCCGAAGGTCGCATCAAATTATATTGTTGGATGAAGCCCAACACTTTGTCCAGGGCACCAGAAGTGCCATCATAGGTGAGGAAAGAGATGTTCTTTCCTCTCTCTTTGAACTTCTTCATGTTTTGGGACCTCTTACAAGAAGCATAGGACCTTCGGTGGCCTCTCCTCTTAGGCGGTGATAAGCCGCTACTTTCATCAAGAGAGGAAGATGAAGGTGAGGAAGAAGGAGAGGATGGACATTTCTTCCTTCTCTTTGCCTTTCCTTTCCCTCTTTTTGTCTTGACGAGGAGGACGAGATCTCTCTCTCTCTTTGGTGGAGATGGTGACCATTGTGGCCTCCGTCGTCGAGGAGCCACATCCTCATCATTGGAGGAATCAGAGGTGTCACTCCCGTCCTCTATTGGAGCTTTATCTTCATGTGTATTCCCATGATCTTGATGGAGCAATTCCTTGCCTCTTTGTTCATGGGATTCATGATGGCTTTGCTCTCCTTTTCTGCAATAATTTCTCCTTTGGAGTTCTCATCATGAGCCATCTCAAAAATTCTTTCATTTTGGGAGAGAGAGAGTATAGTGCTAGCTTGAAGTTGTGCTTGCACTTCAGCTTGAAAAGCAGAGCTACCCATAGCTTGTTGTATCCTGGTGACAAAAAAATTCATAAGCATAGGGGCATCATTAGTAGCACCTTCATGTGCAACATCATAATCATCAATACTAATTCTACTCTCTTTATTATTGTCAGCCATGTTAATAGACTTGTATGTATGCTAATTTGTTCTTTGGGCTCAAGAACCTTGGCTGCTACTCCTCTTCACTTTTGAAAAGTTTCTCTCAAGTATCCACACATATGGTTTAGCACTTTGTTAATTGCAAAAAGTAGAAGAGAGGCTTTAACAGTGCTAAGGTGGCACCGGTTCCTATCGCACTTTCTAGTGGCTCAATAATGGCTATCCATAGGCAACACCCGAAGGACTCCATTATTAAGACCATAGCTCACAGCAGTATATCCCGTACCCTATTTTTCATAGGCATGCCAACCAAAGATAATAAATCCCTTTTCTACTTACTCTATTGCAATGAACAATTCCAACCTTCATGATCTACTCAAGGACCTCTCTTCTTAAGCAAGAAAAGAGAAACCTAATGCTTTGATACCAATCTAACGGAAATGAACTAATAACTTTGAGTCTAGCGGAAATTGGTTGTCATTAGTCTGCTTTCCATTAAGCAAGTTCCTAGTGTAGATAGAGAGAGTGCTTGGTTGAAGATAGCATCATTTAGCTACACATCTAACTAGCATGGTATGAACAATACTTGGCAAAAGAGAGAGAGAAAAAGAGAGTGGACCGGAGCCGGTCCCCCCTCCAAAAGGCTTTTTCATTATAACTTCTCCCGTGAAGAGAGACTTGTTTATAATACAAGCTTTTTTTTCCTTAGGACAATTTGGGTGCCATGAAGATGAAAAGCTTCATGACCTCAACATGCTTCTTTCTATGAACTTAAAATTGACTCGACCCTCCATCCCAAGGCCTCAAACACCATGAAAAGTGGAGAGAGCTAGCGGGGAGAAAGGTAGCTTGAGAGAAATGTATCATACCAGAAAGAAGCAGCCTTCTCACTTTAGATTGATCTTAGAGCTTAGCATAGAATAGTAATCAGATGAGAGAAGATAAGCATGCTTGAGATTGTCTCTTGCTTGTATTTGCAATCCATGATCAAGAGTTGTTGGTGTAGGCTCTCTACTTCTCAAGCTTCAAGAAGGAGCTTAAGCTTCCATTAAAGCTTCACTTTTCTAACTCACAATGAGAGTGTGTGAGAGAGAGTGTGAGCATTCTTACTCTTGCCTTGGGGAATGCCAAAATACACTAAGGGAGTTAGTATTCTGTGAGGGGCTTCCACTAGCCTTGTGCCTTGTGAGTGAGAGTTTCTAGCTTGACTTTTCCTTCACCACGAACACACACGCACCTAGAGCTATCAAAATCCCCATGCACCCCCCCCTTGGGATATTTTGGGTGAAGATTCTTTGTCTCACTTGGTCACTTAGTCCTCAATGCCCATGCCTTGCCCTTTACATTGGTCAACTTAATGAAGCCTTTTGACATTTATGTGAGGCTTTGTACATTTTGTCCCCCCCTTACCTTCTGGAAGTCTCCTTGAGCCCATGTGTGCCCCATGCCTACCCATGTGCTAATCCTATGTGGCATCTTGACATGGCAAGTCTATGTGGCGCTAACCTTATGCCTTATAATGACCATGGTCTTTTACTTGAACCATAGACATAAGGAATATAAAACATTAGGACCATCTTCTAGCTATACCTAGTATTCTCCCTACCATGCACCCATGTGTACCATATGCTATGCTTTGTACATGTATGTAGGGACTATGGGCTACTGTGTTGCACTAGATTGCAACATCTATGTTCCCCCTAGAGCAAAGCATATGATTGGTCTAAAGTTGAAGACTAAGATGAAAGAGCCAAATGTAGGTAAGTATTGAATGTGATTTATTTAACTAGTACTATTGAAGGTTCACCATCCATTGTAAGTTTATCTTCTTGCATTTAATGAAATGGTTTGCAAGTACAAACACACGTGTCAGGTACTAAAATCATCATTTCAAACACCTTGTAAGCTCCCTAGATGAGCCAAGATTTAACCACTGCAGCTTGGATTTTATGTCGCCTCCCAGTTAAGTTAGTAGGAGTCGTCCTCGTCAAAGTTTTAAGTGTTGGCTTGACCTGGAGGGAGGAGCAAACGCTCTTTGTGCAAGGGGTACTGCTACTTCGTCAACCTCGCAACGACGACCTCTCAGCCTGTCTTATTGGGATCCATTTAGGAGTGCTAAATTTAGTGATACTTACAACCTATCTCATTAAACCTGTGTATGCAGAAGATGGTACTCTTGTTCGCAGGAAAGTTCGACTGTTGAAGGAGTGGCAATTTCGCCTCTTTCAAGAAGTGTTAAGAGGGGCCCTGCTAGAGTTGGAGACCATTGACAAGTGGCTTTTGTGGAAGCATCGCTTCCGCCTGGATTTTCAAGAAGCCTACACTGAAAACTATCATTTCATCCGCCCAAGGAGAGCATCTGCAAGCAGAGGAGAAGCATCTACAAGCAGAGAAGAAGCATGAACCCGGAAAATTGGCCATACATGGGCCGCCTCACAACGCATACAATCCATCCGTGTTGTCCTAGACCGGAAGGCCCACTATCAATAAATCATCACTGCCATGTTTGGTGAAGAGTTTTTCGGGGAAATCAATCACTCGAATCAGCCATTCGTCTTACCTTTTATCAACTATCACCTCTCTTTTAATGTTTTCATCTATGTCCGTATCTAGTAAATCCATGTATTTGTAAAGGAAAAAAAAACAAAAAGGAAAAAACTTTTCTGCAAAAATTTGCAAGTGTCAATTTTTTCTGTTTTGTTTCCTGCCAAGAATAAACACCATGGCGGGTATCTCTTTTCCTACATTCATTGGAAAGAAGGGAGAAGACTCGATCACGGAGTTTTTAGATGGTTTCGAGGTCGCCTGTGTGATCTCTAATCAAGATGATGATGCATCTAAAGTTCAAATTTTCCCTCTGCTAATGAAAGTAGAGGCAAAACCTTGGTTCAATGCCCTGCCACAAGCCACCAAGCAGCATTGGGAACTGCTAAGGGCAGCCTTTCGACAATGCTTTGGGGGAGGAGTAACCCCAGAGAAGCTTTGGGAGAGACTGAAGGAGTTAAAGCAAGGAAGTCTGCAACAATATGCTACCTATGAGTCCAAGTTTTTGGACCTATGGGAGCGCTGGGTTGAGTCATTGGCAGAGGGTGATGGAGCACCTGATTTCCTCAAGAAGGACCGGTTTATTACCAGCTTATGGTCACCGTTGAGAGAGAAGGTAAAGGGGCGTTTTCCTGCAACTTATGAGTTGGTAGTTGAAGTGGCCCACCTTAAAGACAAGAAGTTGCAGATGCAAGCAAAGGCAACAGAGTTAGAGGAGTACACCACGACCCACACCACCCCAGTGACAACCACAACCGCTCAAGCAACACAACCACTCGAGGTAGTAGAAGATCAGCAAGACTTGCTAAGTCGTATCACCAACCAGCTGGAAAATTTGTATGTCCACCTGGTGCAACAAGAAAGCATTCCAAACCCCAACCCAAACCACGGAAGAGAGCAAAGACGACAAGGTCACGAGCTCTACTGGTACAACTGTAACGAAGTTGGTCATGGTATGTACTATTGTCCCTATCCTAGGAAGAATTTCAATAGAGGTCCTACGCTAAATCATCTCTAATTTCAGACTTAGCTTTGTACTCTCCCAGATATGATGGTAGGGCTCTCAAAGAATTTTGCTGGCTTTCTACCGACACTTCTGTTCCTGAATTGCCAAAGTAAGATTGTTGATCCAAATCTATATGCGGCCTTGCCTCAAACTCTTTGATCAGCGGTAACGTTAGAATTTCACTGGGATTCCTACGCCTTTCTTTGTCTCTTAACTCCATTACTCTCTTACAAAACTGGTTCGTGTCATTGGCCTCGATGTCTGTGTCTCTTGGGATCGGAGGTCTTTCTGAACAAGACTGATCTGTTGTATTAGGGACAACCCTAACACCTTCAGATTTTGTCTCTAGCACTCCGTGATCCTCCTTCTTTTGCCTAGATTCCTGTGTTGGTTCTAGGACTTTTGGTGCCCCTTCAGAAAGTACGTTGATGGGCATTTGAGTTGGAATGGTGACTTGGGCTTCTTTTCCTTTTTGGTGAGATTCTAACATTGCTTGGGCTGTCCGAAGGAGCCTCTGGCTCATCTCAAGCCTTTCCTTCTCTTTCTCTGCATTAGGATAAGTCAACCATTGATGCTTGGGCTGTTCGAAGGAGCCTTTGGCTCATCTCAAGCCTTTCCTTCTCTTTCTCTGCATTAGGATAAGTCAACCATTGATGCTCTTGTGTTTGATGCATCTCGAGCCTCGCTTCATAACTCTTGAGGATTGCATCTAAGGTCTCATTCACTATTTTTACCGTGATTGATCCTCTTGAGCTAGCTTCTTTAGGCTCATTCTTTGTAGGTATCTCTTGTGGTTGAGACGTCTGCACAATAGAAGGAACAACCTTCTCTTCATGTTGTCTCAACTTTTCTCGCAAGTGTCTTTCTGGGGCATTTCCTTGGGATCTTGTCCTGTACAAGAGTCATTTTAGTGCTTCCAGGTGATATTCTAGCTATTGCTTGGGGAGGGCTTGTAGATTTCTTCCTATTATTAGTGCTTGTGGGTGATTTTCTGGATTGCTTCTCCTCCTCAGCATACTTTTGCTCATCTCCCTCCTTTTGCTCACAATCCTTCTTTAACTATTCTTTCTCTTGGAGATTCTCCTTCCCCTCCATCCTTTCTCTGTGATTAAGTTCGATGATGCTCAATATCGGAGGAAAGCTGTTCGTCTCTCCTCAAAAGAGGAATAAGAACCACTGGAAGCATCCCAAAATGAGCGTAGGATATGTATATCTCCCAACCAGATCATAGATAGGATCGTTCGAGGGATTGAGGATAAAAAGGCAGCGTGCCTTCCAGATATGCAACAAAGCAATGCAAACAGTGTCAGAAAACAGCATCTCTCAAAGCTAGTCTAGTGCCCTGGCCTGCCAGATCTTGTTTCATGCTAAAATGCCCCCAACAATAGCCTATGACAGTGAGCATGAAGACGAGGAGTACCCTCAAAGAAGAGATGAGGTCCAAGGGACGGTAATAGCCAAAGAACGGAAACCCAAATGAGAAAACGAGAGTGGATCCAAGCACGCAGAAGGCATAAGGCTACCGCACGCTGTATCAAATGAGAGGCTTCACAACCTTCGGGGACCCGCAAGGTGCAATGGAGGCAAGTAGGGTCATGACTAGTACCAGCAGCCCATGTAACAACAGGGAAGCCAAAATATAGTGTAGGCCACAAGAAATTTACAATCCGACTGGCAATACATAAACCCCAAAGCATACACCAAAACCGGTGAAGGAAGGCATGTGAAAGACCAGCATGTAACCAACCTTGCAACCGGGTAGGGCGATCAACTTGAAGATTTCACAATGTGTGTGTCAATCTGGATTGAGTACTCAAAGAAGGAAACATTGACTAAGCTAGGGATCTGGTGGGGCCACTCCCACTCGCCAGGGTCCCAATGGAGTTGTGAGATAGGACGACCCTCCCAAATTCATAAGCACAATAAAGAGGCCTCAATGCCGTCTCCTAAGAAAAGCAAGGATCAACACAACAATACTTTTCACGAGATACTTTCCACAAGATCTCACCACTTGAATCAGCATCCATACATACTCAGTATCAACATTCGGCAAACCGAAGCCAAAGTACTGCAAACGGATATCACCACAAGCATCCAGCTCACCAACGGGAGTGAAAAGCACACGGTCAGAGTCGCAAAGCACAAGAAAAGAACATGAATACAGTCATTATCACAGTACTCTCTCTCTCTCTCTCTCTCTCTCTCTCTCTCTCTCTCTCTCTCTCTCTCTCTCTCTCTCTCTCTCTCTCTCTCTCTCTAAACTTCTACATCACAGTAGACAGTAAATACCAAATAAGTCATCCATAGCCTCGTAGACACCTATACTACAATGGACACCTTCATGAATGCCTAAGACATGCTGCATAAGATGTCTCATTAACCACTTCTCTACAAGACAATCCATACAAATATGATCATCGACAAACTTGACCAAAAGAATTTCCGCACTAAAAATCAAGAAAGATAGTGACAATACTCATTTTTGTATATCCCAAAGTCAACCGCTTTCAGACTGAAAAACGAAAACCTTAGTGATCTTCATTAGTACTTTACGATTCAGATTTCAATGAAACGTTCCAATGTAAACAACACATCAAACTTACAAAGGGAGCTAGTAGCACAAAAAGCATCATACTCCAACCCAATCTATACAGCACCCAAAGTTACAGGGAAGCTAGTAAGAGCAAAAAACAACATAGTAAAACCCTTGAAATGCTTTATTTTCTCTTTTTGGGCAGCAGTTGACGTGCAACCGCAACCGCCACCGCTTCCTCTTGATTCACCTGCATTGCTTTCAGCTTTTGTTTGGAGACCTTGGTAGCCAACATTGGGACAGCCACCTTCAACATGTGTAAAATGGCACCATACTTTAGATGGGACCCGTCTTGCTAGATAAGAAACCTCAAGGCTTCAAGTGCATCTTCCACAAGATGAACATCATCTCCTACAAAGCTGAAAGGGTGTGAAACCTTATTTCGGTGGTTGATATATCCAAAAAGACTGCTCCATGCATGTATGATTTCGAACTCAAAATCTTGGTCACAAGTGGCCATCCATTGCAGCGTATCATTCTCTGGATTCTCCGCAGCTACACTTGCAAGAACCTCCCAAAAGAGGTTCACACCACTCCGTTGCACAGCTTCATAAACACTATCATTCGCCGCATCACTTCCTTTGCATGCTTCAAGTATTCCATGTGCAAATGCCTGAAAGGTAAAACCCTTTCTAACCCCGACACTTCCTAAGATTTTTGCGCATCTTCTCTATACTAGCCATAAATAAGAGACTGAAAAAATTCATCAACCTCCGCAATCAAAACTGCCAATGCTTCTGAGACCAAAACTCCCTCTGAGATGTCGATCTTGACAAGCGTATTGAAAAATTATGCGTTCGTATTGATTCGTGAACCTTCTGAAGTGACATTGATTCTGTTGTTGTGGGTGATGAACACTTCTCCTAGAGACAAGCTTTTCTCCCGAGCAACCCTCCTTGCCTTGTACACTGAAGTTTGCTCAATGGAATCAAAGTCGAACAGACTCTTAGGGGTTCTGAATTTCATTGGAGAGCCTGGATAGATTCTGTGTAAGAAAGGGGACTCTGCAGTCATGTATACTTCTGCCATGTCTGAGGTTAAAGCTTAGAGCTAGAGATGAAGAAAAGTAGAAGAAACGCTAAGAAGTAAGAGAAGGAAAGTAGAGAAACGCAGAAGAGAAACCCTGAGTGAAACAGCTGTGAGGAATTCCAAACAATATAGAACCAATCAAAAGGTACAAAGCTAAACAAAATATAGAAACCATCAAAAGCTTAAAAGACAATGAACCATCAAAAGCTAAAAAAAAACAAGGTGAGAACTTATGAACGCTTGCAACTTGGAGAGAGAGAGAGAGAGAGAGAGAGAAAGAGAGAGATTGCAACTTAAATGAATTTGCTTGAATTCTAAGAGCTAGCTTGCAATTTCACGAGAATCAGTCCTTTAAGTAATTTCTTGAGAAAGAGAGAGAAGTCCACTATGCGGTAAACAAGGCATGACAAATTAGACGAGTTGTTTTTGGGTGGGTTCCACTTCAAATAATCCTAATCCACGGAACCGAGCTAGAGTTCGGCAAAGCCACCAATGTTGTGATAGCCACTTTTGTGATATAGAAGACAAGTGTCTCACATGTCTTCAAGGGATATGTGATTAAAACCTCTTTTGACACATTTAGCTATAATTCTTACCGTGTCAAAAGTAGACAAGCTATTATGCCTTTCAACCTTAAAAGCTATGGCATACCATCAAAACTATGAAGCTTGTCAACCTTAAAAGCTATGGCATACCATCAGCATGAGGGAAACAAATCTACTAATTATAATGACAAAGACGAGATAAGATTGAAGGTTTGTCATTTAGCTCAAATTACTTCTACCTTAACTGTATACAATTGATAAACCATTGCTGCTTTAGATGACATTAATCAAAACGCTCAAACCAAGTTTTTTACTTTCACTGTTCTAAACTCACAGCTTAGAATGTCCCCTACTGCTCTATGAAATTCATGAGGGCTTACTGAGGGCAGCACTTTGTAATCCGCACAAATTTCTAGTTAGCTCCTTGTAGAGAGAGAGAGAGAGAGAGAGAGAGAGAGAGAGAGAGAGAGAGAGAGAGGAGACCCAACATACTGAAGCAATTTTCAAAGATGGACCATGAGTAGATTTTCAAAAAATGTGGCACTCTCGGGCAAATGCGCCATTGCCTCATGGGATCTGCACTCCTTAGATTCTGTTTAAACAAATCCATGAGAGCTCTTGGATTAGTTTTCCAAATCATCCATGTCCGTGATTATGTTTACAATAGTTGTAACACCGCCACGACAACAAAGCAAAACTACTCAATATGAGAGATGGCTCTTGACCAATCGTAAAGTTAGCTCTTGACCAACCGTAAAGTGTGATCAGTGAACATGTAACAATTCGTGTTCCCCAAAGATGAGAGGGCGATAGAGCAACAAGAGAACACCAAGTTCGATACGTGGTGAGAAGTTGGGAACAATCATTGGAGAGGCTCACCTGACCCACCTCATCAATAGGGAGACTCCTCTTACCTTATGTGGCACAAAGAGGCCCTTCACCTTCACACCCCCCCCCCCCCTCTCTCTCTCTCTCTCTCTCTGCCAAGAGTGTAGCACCTTCCACTGCCTCACTGCACCAGGCCCGCTGTCTCACTACTGCATGTAGCCACTTCCACATGTTTCCCCACCTATGCAATCTGCGCACATTAATCAAAGGGTATCCAGAAGCGGTCGAACAGTGAGCTCATCGCCTCTTAAATCAATGCCGAAGGACACACCCCCCAAGGATTCAAGGGACACGACGATCACATGTACTACACAGGACATTTGGGGACTGCTACTGTCTATCCAAGAACAGGTACGACAACTGAATGAGGTTATTTCATGCCAAAATGAAGACATCAAGAACCTGACACTACACAACCAAGAGTTGTATCATACCATTGCACTGCAAGCTCTCAAGCTTCAACAACAAGAAGACACCTTGAAAACACTGCAAACTCAAGTGCTGGAACAAGGCAGTCACATAACACAAGTCACCAATAATGTAACCGATGCACCCGAGGGGTCTCTTCCATCTTGGGCACAGATAGTGAAACAAGAGAGGACAATGGGACACAAGACAAGAAAGATGTATACGTATGAGAGTATGTATACGCATGAGGATTCTACCAAATACAAGGAAAGGGAGAAAAGATCCCAAAACATTGTGATACAAGGCATGCCAGAACCTGAGGGGGAAACAGTCATGTCATTGAACGTAGACGTTACCACCCTGTTAGCAGAAAAGCTTGATATGCAAGATGCAGGGGTATATGGGGCACATAGAGTGGTTCAAAAGAAGACTGATGCTCATAGGGCAGTTGTATGCACAATGTTGGATGCTCGCAAAAGGGCCATAATTTTGGAAACTGCACGCTTCTACTTGAAAGGCACTCAGTACTATGTAAGTGAAGATAGAACACCGACACAACAAGCAGCAAGAAGGAAAGCATATGAGGAACGTCTCAAGGAGAAAAAACCAGCATCACCGCCTAAAAATGCATAGGGGCATGCGACCCATGGGATCACGACCATACAGGTTACAAGCTGGAATTGTAGAGGTTTCCCATGGCATAAGGGAGAAGGGCTGGTGGATATTCTACCACAAGCTGACATACTCTTCCTATTGGAAACATGGGAACAAAACACATGCAGGCTGCCGGACATTAGTGGATATATCAAGCACTCCGTATGGTGGAATGGTACCAAAATGCGAGGACAAGGAGGTGTAGCTCTAATGTATAAGGAAGAGCTTCATAAGATGGTTGAGGTATGCAAGATCGATGACCACAAGCGCTATATATGGGCTAAGGTTTTCTCATCAAAAGGATTGATCTTTGTTGCAGGATGCTATATCCCGCATCGAGAGTCACCTTTTTATGACACAAAACAACTATCCAAAAATGACCCCTTTGCTGACCTATGTACAGACATTGCAATGTATGCACAGGTGGGAGCAGTTGTACTTTTTGGGGATTTGAATGCCCGGATTGGAAACACACAGGTACAATTGACAGACCATTCAATGCACCCTGCGGATAAGAATGGGGAACTTATACTTGGTTCTATGTGGGATAGATGTTCAAGTGATAACATCATGAATGCACAGGGGTCAGCCATGATAAGTATGATGAACTCAATGCAGCTTATAGCCATGAATGGTGCGGATAAGTTCGTACACTCTGGATCATACACTTTCTACACAGTAAATCATGGGAGGAGTACAAATGATTATGCCTTGGTGAGATACCATGCATTGGACTTGGTCCATAGTTTTCAAGTGGGTAGCAGGCTACCAACCTCCGACCATACCCCAATTCATATATGCCTACACATGCCCAGTATGCCTATTGTCAACAAAATGAATACACCGAATTGGTCATACAAAATGCAACTCGCGAAGAAAGAGGACTATACTAGTCTCTTAGATAGCTTACTGTTTGACCGGAACATGCCTTGTGACATTGAAGAGAAGTGGAAGATCTTCCGACATTCAATGGAGGAAGCGGCAAAAATTACTATGGGCAAGTATCAAAATGGTAAACAAACTAGGAAGGGTTTACCTCATAATCCTTGGTTTGATGCAGAATGCAAGGAGGCCAAATGCAAGATGAAAGCCTTAGCACAACACTCAACTGAATGGGAATGGGCTGCTAGAGAATACAATACACTCAAGAGGAAAAAGAGACGCATGTATGAACTCTCAAAAGAACAACTAGACCTCAGCAGGTTCACGAAAGAGCCAAAGAAGGCTTGGCGTAACATGAAGGGGAAGAAAGGGGATGTGATGGGAGATTTCAGCCTAAATGAAATGTATGCTTATGTACAAACTTTGTATGCCCCGTCGGGGACTCAAGAGGCGATATACACACGGGCTCAAGCGGAACATCCAAAGCCCATCACCTTCCAGGCAGTCATTAAAGGCCTCAAAAGCCTGGCGAATGGGAAAGCAGCTGACACATTACATCTTACCTCTGAAATGCTAAAATGGTCAGGTATTGAGGCTAAGAAATGGATACACCATATGATGAATCAAGCAATCAACCAATACTTACCCCAAGATTGGCAAGAAAATTGGGTGAAAGCGCTCTTTAAAGGAGGTGACCACAATTTGCTCACTAATTATCGCACCATCATGGTGAGCTCATGTATGGAAAAACTATTTGGAAGCATTATTGAGAAAGATCTTAGCACATGGGCTGAAAATAATGGGAAACGTGCCATTGGACAAGCAGGATTTAGAGCCCTCCACAGCACGATAGACCACCTTATCACACTCCGGGTCTTGATGGATGAAACCAGGCTAAAAGGCAAAACCCTATATTGTTGTTTTGTGGACTTCACGAAAGCCTTTGACACAGTACCCCGTCAAGGGCTACGGTCACGTATGGAAACTCTGGGAGTTCCTATGCATCTCAGGGCAGCAGTGGGACACCTCTACCAAGAGGTCATATGTAAACTCAAGACAAATATAGGTTTCTCACAAGAGTTCAGGAGCACTATGGGAGTTAAACAAGGATTCCCTTTGTCACCTACGCTTTTTGGACTATGCATAGATGAGCTTGATGATTTCATTAACAAGGCTATGGGAGAGGGGGGAGATCACCCTAGCATTGGTATTTTCACGCTTCTGCTCCTCATATATGCCGACAATGTGGTTCTCTTTGCCTACAAGGCCCTCCTTCTCCAGAAACTTTTGGATGCAGTACATGCATTTTGCAATGCAACGGGCTTATCAGTCAATGTAGCCAAAACAAAGGTTATGTCAGTCCACACATGTAGAAATGAGAATCAGCCCATCATCACATATGACGGGCAAGCACTCCAAGCGGTTGAGAGGTTCAAGTACTTGGGCATATATGTACCTTCAAACCATGCATGGGGAAGTTGTGCGCAAAACAGAATTGATGCAGGACAAGTGAAATACTATGAATTTGAGAACATGTGCAAGCAAAGTGTCACAAGGCGATGGGAAATCAAGTCTCTGGCATTTGATGTATGCGTGGTCCAAACAATACTTTACGGTGTAGAGGTATGGGGGGAGAGTATCCCCTCTAGCACTTGGAATGACATTGAAAAGATACAGAAAAAATTCCTATGTAGACACATGGGGATCAAAACTACCACCCCATACTCAGTGATGCTTTTGGAGACAGGCAAGAGACCCTTGGAAATGCAAGCCTTACAGAGGGTACACAGATACCTCATGAAAGTTAAGATGATGCCGGAGAGCCGTCTACCCCACATGGCATGGCAAGCCGGATGTAAACCGCAAAAGAATTACAAGAGTAAATTTCTCACATCCAGTCTCGTAGAAGACATACGGAAATGGTTCTCTAGATGGAATGTGGGAGACCATGTGGACATGCACATAGAGGAAGGCACTGAACATGAGCATGGGCTTAATTTTGACAGAAGCATACTTGAACCCCTACACACTAGATGGAGTACAGCAGTACACAGGTCCAAATTTGAATACTACGGCAAACACATCAATACACGATATTGGGAGACATACAAGACTGGGGACACCCAGATGCATATCAGGACACCTACGTCCCACCGGGCAAGACGGGCCATTACTTTGATGTGGACGAGATCACACATGCTCAAGATTGAAACGGGAGGGTGGCTGAATATTAAGGAAAATAGAAGGACATGCACACAATGCAATTTAAACAAAGTGGAAAGCGAGGCCCATGTCACCATGGAGTGCCCAGCATACGCACACATCCGTGCTGATTTCCCACTGCTATTGCAAGGAGATGTCACCTTTGAGGAGCTTCTCTCTCGAACACACCCCTCCCCAGTAGCTTTAGGCATCTAGTTTGCCAAAGTATTGGATCATCACACAACACTAACACAGAAGAAAGCTACTAGCCCACTACCCCCTCTACACACATGAGGGGAGCCTCTTGTAGATTTTTTTTGTGGTCCCATGGGTCATTTTGGCCCCCCGAGGACGTAAATACAACATCATCATCATCTCTCTCTCTCTCTCTCTCCCCCCACATATATACATAGATGCATATACATATACATATACCTATACATACATATATATACATTCATATACATATATATATATTCATATACTTATACATAAATATGTGTGTGTGCATATATCTTACACATACATGCATACACTCATCCAAATATGGCTCTATAGCATTTATTTTTCTACACATTATCTCAAAATCTATGTGGAAGCAGACACCAAATCAAAATTCTTTGTTATTTTCTATAATTCCCTTCTTGTGTACCAACCATTAGATCAGCCCACAACAAAATTTACAGCTATTTGTGGTTCATTTTTCCTAATTTGGTAGCATGGGACGTCTGTTGGAAAGCTTCCAGCATGCGACAACACGTTGAAACCTGCTAAACAAGCCATAATTTCTTTGTTCCCCAACTAATTAGGGAGAATATACCAAGATGGGGAGGCAAAGAATTTATTGGTTTTGTTAGCATGTTTCAACATGTTTAATCATGCTACCAATTTGCCAACAAGTGTTTATGCTTCCTTCAAGCAAAGGAAAGTTGGTGTCCTTTCACACATGCAGTCCTAACCCCTGACAAGCGCTCTCTCTCTCTCTCTCTCTCTCTCTCTCTAACTTAAGTTCTATCTGCTCTAAGAAGGTCCCATGTCGAGCATAGGACACGACTTCTCTCTCTCTGTGTGGAGTTGCATGCGCTACCGTGTATGTTTCTGCATGCACTACCTTTGTGTTCCTTTGCTCCCTCTCTAGTGCGAACGAGTTACAAATCCCTACACACCTTGTTCTCTGTTTTGCCAACAAGTATTCGGGGATGAGATTAAATGAGATTTCATTCCTTTCTATACATTGTGGAGTCTTTTTTTGATCCAAGTATAAGAAAATATCCTTTTCTTTTCTTTAGAAGATATTCTAGTGTGAAATTGCTTGTTGACTAGTGTCAAGCACATAGGTACCCCTCTCATGATCCATTGTATAAAATTGCTCTCATCGTTGAAATTGCTCTCTCTCTCTCTCTCTCTCTCTCTCTCTCTCTCTCTCTCTCTCTCTCTCTCTCTCTCTCTCTCTCTCTCTCTCATGCATCTGCAAAGATTTAAACTCTTGTGTACAAAGTTCACAAACGCTTGGTATTGGATCATCATCTAGGCAATTTTCATGGCATCTGTGTGTGTGTGTGTGTGTGTGTGTGTGTGTGTGTGTGTAGCTAATATCTTAAACTTGTAGCTTAGACGATTGCTACTCCATTCCTTTGTGGTCTTGCTACATGCTATCTTAGTGTCGTTTCTCTCTATGTCACTACTCCCTGTTGCCTTTCATCCAGCCTGCTTGGATCCCTTGCACACAATGCAAATGCAAAGGGCTTGGAGATGATGATAGCCTCCTTGCTACCTCTTTAAGCCTTTATAGGTCGGCCATGGAGATTTGCACGTGCTGGTGGCCATGGAGAGTAACATGCTGTGATGTCGTAGATGTAGAGAGCAAGAGATACACGTGAGGGGGTTGTCTAGGTTTCCTATTCATGCCAAGTGGCATCTCTTGAAATAATAGATATCCTTCCTTGTCATGAATAGGCACCCTTGTAGCACAAATAGTGTGTCGTGCTCTCTATAGTGGGTGCTCCTCAGTGCAATGTGCGTAACAATCTCACTCAAAAGAGTCTGAAAACAGGAAACAATAGACAACAACTGAGCTCACAGAGACACAACAGCAACAGTAGACCACAACAAATGACTCGACTATCTCAAAGAACTGATACAGGCTCTGGCGTGGCAGCACACTCAGCTTCAGCCCAGGACTCTCAGGTACAATGGGGTGTTGAGGCTCAGATGTGCAGGGATGGTGAATAAGTGCTCTGTGTATAGACTCACTCTAAACGACTACGTGAAAGATAAAACTAATGGCCCAAAACGACTACTCATATGTACAACCATAAAGAGCCACCAACGGCTCATAAATGTCCACTCAGCTAAGTCTATCTCCAAACTGAGTGGTGGTGGTGACCTGGCCACGATGTCCACTAGACCACCATAGATACCCTGCCACATGTCACTCCCCAGCTCAGAGGGTCCGTCCAATGTGAACCAGACAAACTGTAACCAACTATCCAACTGTCTGTCTATCCTGTGAAGTGACACTGTAGCCCTGCTACAGGTTGCCCGCCACAAGACTGGTCACCGTCTCGATGAGCCAAACACTGAAAAACTGCAAAAAGTAACCATATGTACAATGAAAGGAGTAGCAAGTAGTGCAGTCCTGTCACCCAAGAGAAAGTGTCGTCGCCACTGCTGCACCAGAAGTCTCTACGTCCGGGGAAGCCATTAAATCGATTGTGTAACACTGCGGCTGCTAGACTATGTTCTTAACAAACTGGCTCCCTGTGGTTGGAGCAGCCGCCTGTTGCACAGCGGATGGAAGCACCTGCCCTGAAGTGTACTCAGGATGCCTAGTGACACAACCATGGTAGTGTGCACCAGCAACACCGTCACAGCAAGGAACGCTCTGCACCTGTGGTACCTTACCTTGAGGCCCCTGCGAAGTATAGTACTGGAATGGGGGTTGTGTGTACAATCCCAAGAACTGCTGAGAGGGACCTTCTGATGCTTCTGCATACCCTGCAGGTGTCTGGGCCGTTGTCCCTGGCTGTGTGCGATCCCAAAAACTGCTAAGAGGGACCTGCTGCTCCTGCATACCCTGCAAGAGTCTGGACCTGAGTCTGGACTTGTGTCCCTGGCCCAATCCATCTGTATCCCACAAGAACCTGTGTAGACCTATTGCCATACAAAAGCATCTCTTGAAATCCTGATAGATATGCTCTTAGGTTGTCAATGATCTTTGACTTAATCTTCAATGCTTGTTATAATGCAAAAATCGTAGCATCTCTATCTGCGATGGCACTCTCGGCGACTCTCAGAGATCCTTCCATAGCTGCATATGTGGCGGCGTGACGCTGGTGCGTGGCAGCTAGCTACTCTGTACCTAGTCTATGGTGGCAATAGCAGCCCTTGAGTCCTGAAGTAACTTCTCAGAAAGCTGAAACAGAGAAGTAGATTCTGGCATCCCTGAAGATATATCAGATACATGGGAGGCTGGAGGACGCGTAAATGGGACAGCAAGCGAGCTAGCAGTCGGTACAACGGGTGTAGTAGGTACCTCTGGAATGGTTGTTGTAGATGGAGAGTGAGATATTTTGACTAGAGTATGAGCGAAGATAGGAGAAGAAGGGAGAGGATCTTATAAGGGCGAAGCAGCAATCCTGTCCTGAGGAGCGGAAGTACACACTGGCACTGGCACACTAGAACAAGGGGTAGAAGTAGATGGAGTGTGACTCGGAAGATGCGTCACCCTAGTCTGCTGGCTCTCTGAAACTGGCAAGGAGAGTAAAGACTGCACTGTATCCTTCGCCACTTATGCTTTGATCTTCTTTTTCTTGGTAACTGTAGGGTCAGCCTAAATACTTACAGAGTTTCTTTTCCCTTTCGAGGTTCCCCGTGTATCCTCATCCACTTCGTCGAGGCTAACATATATATTTATGACCCATGCCAAGAGAGGTGTTGCAAAACATTTGAAGCTTAACTACACAGATTGCACTTGGGCCCAAAATCATTTAGCCCTAGACTGTAAAGAGGTAAAGAGAATCTGGTGGAATCCACACGGTATGGTGTGGATCAAACAGTAGAGGCCGTCGCAGTGGGAGAAGATAGTGGGAAGATCACCTTTTTCTTTTTCTTCTTTGGCTTCTCTAGCGAGAAAGTAATACCCGAAGATTGCCAGAATCTGTTTGTTCCTTTCATAGTTTGGGTGTTCCGAACTTACCAGTTCTTCACATGCTTGAATTGTTGCATCCTTGGACAGCTTAGAAAAAGTGTGTGTAGCCGACTTCACAGATGGAAAGCTAGTCATACCCATGGCATGGCCAAGCCTTGTAGCTGTCAACTTGTGGCCCTTTACTTTGGGAAAATCTTTTAACATTTGATGTATCATCTCCGCAGGAACAGTGGTAGGTAGATCGGCATCGGCCAATGCTGTGAGACACAGAGTTTGTAGCTGAGCATTGGAAAAGACCTTGCTCAGAGATGGTCGAGGCTGCTGTAAATAAAAATCCAAAGAGAACGCGGTGCGATTTTTGGATGTTGCAGGCCTCTTGATTATATGACTCATGATTGGCTGTTTACCTTTCTTTTGAGCTGATTTTGTATGGTCCCCTTGATCACTCGAAGCATCTGAGTCGGAGTGTGCTTCTGACTCAGACGGCGAGTCTGCTTTGTAGCGTTCATCACTGGGGTCGTTGGAAGTTATGTCATCCAAGCCATGGCTACTGCTTGCTGACATATCCTCACTCTCTGATTCTGCAGCCACAGCAATTCTTCTTTGGCAAGAATTCTTTTTTCTTGCTACCACCTTCTTTCTGTTTCTTGGTGCCTCCTGCCATAGTGAGTACAGTTGGAAGAGTGTATCACGCACGAGATCCCCGACACTAGCAGGAGGTTGATGTAGAGAGCAGTAGATTCAATACGCACGTTTTTGAGATTTCGGGTAGGGTCGAGTGGTGTTAGTTAGGGCGATCCAGTAGCGGCGAGGCACAGAGTGGTAGGAGGGTAAGGGTTCAGGCAAGTTAGGACGAGCCAAAGGAAATAAGGGCGAGGGGTGAGGTAGGGGTAGAGGTAAGGGGTGGATAGGTGCGAGAGGTGGGGGATTGGGTATGGGCGAGGGAGAGAGAGGGTAGGGCCGAGGCCGAGGGGGTGGGTAGGGGCGAGGGAGAGAGAGGGTAGGGGCGAGGGGGCTAGGTAGGTGCGATAGGGGCGAGGGTATAGGGTAGGGCGAGGGGGTGAGTAGGGCGAGGGAGAGAGAGGGTAGGGGCGAGGGGGTGGGTAGGGGCGAGGGAGAGAGAGGGTAGGGGCGAGGGGGCTGGGTAGGTGCGATAGGGGCGAGGGAGTGGGTAGAGGTGAGAGGGTAGGGGCGAGGGGACTCGGTAGGGGCGAGAGGTGAGGGGTGGGATTGGTTAAGGGCGAGGTAGAGAGAGGGTAGGGAATCGGGCGCAGTGGGAAGATACACCAGGAATAGAAGTTGATGCTCGCAGAGTGGGAGAATTAAAGCTTGTGGAAGTTGAAGCTTAGAGAAAAGAAAGCTCGTAGGCAAGTATTAGGAGATTAAGGCTCGTAAGCAGTAGTAGGTGAAGGATCACAAGCAATTGAAGCTCGTAGCAAAAACTTTAGCAGAAAAGTAAAGAAGCTCGAATGGCCCATTCCTGGAGCTCCAGGATGATGCATGGGAGGTGGATTGCAGTCACAGGACGACTTTGACTTTGAAATGCCTTTGCAACATCATTTGCGCTCTCAAAATTCACAAAACCGAAGCACTTTGATTTGCCATCGGCATCCTCATAATAACCGCACTGCTAACGGGACCAAAGGTTTCAAAGACACTCCTAAATTCTTATCTGACATAGACTCTACAATATTCTTCACATAGACATTATTGAATTTTGAGCCTCGTCAAGTCCTTGATTACATAGCATTCACTTTCTCAATCGCCATCTGGGCAGATTCCACTTGTTCAAACTGAACAAAACCACGACCCTTGGAGACTCCAGACTAGAAGCTTAACTTAGCTGGAAAGGCGGAAACTTCGACAGACATAGCAGAAACTGAGACAGTAACAGAACACCTATTCTGGTGGAAAGATAGTGGGGAGGAGAGCAAAAATTGAGACAATAACATAACACCCGTTCTGGTGGAAAGATAGTGGGGCGGAGAGACATGGGATATAGAACCTACAGATGGCGGAATAGTTGCAGACCGTTTACTGAGAGAAGTAATAGCACTTGATTCTGGAGCCATTTACCAGAGGCAATGGAACGCCGTCCAAAGTTACTAACTGGATTGCTCCTTGTGGAAAAATTTCATGTACCCTGAATGGCCCTTGACAAGCTGGAACCAGCTTCTTAGCTTTCTTTAGATACTTAGCTTGATAGAGTAGCACCAGGGAACCTTGCATTATTTTCGGCCTTCGGAGATGGCGATCATGCCACACTTTGCGACGAATTTTCTCGGCTTGGAGAGCATGTGAAGCTAACCTCCTGCTTTCTTCTAACATTGAGAGACGAGAGAGGTTTGTTGAAGTAATCCCAACTGTGACACGAACATTTCCCACTCTTGCTGAACCTGAGTTGAACTCATATGGTGCAATTGCTTCTAAGCCAAAAGCTAGCTGGAATGGGGTGTAATTAGTGGTTTCCTTGAAGAAGGTGCGATAAGCCCAAACTGTGCCGAGGATAGCCTGAGCCCAAGATGTTGGATGCAAATGACAAGCTTTCTTGAGAAGCGCAATTAGCACTTTGCTAGTGCTTTCAGCCTGCCCATTTGCTCGAGGATAGTAAGAGCAAGATTTGCGATGAAAAATCTTGTAATTCGTAAGGAGAGTGGAGATCAAGACATTGACAAAATGACTACCTCGATCACTGGTGACTTCCAAAGGACACCCAAACCTGCAAAAAATATTTTCATACAAAATTTTTTCAACAGTAGCGATTGTACAATCGATAGTAGCCACCACTTCAGCCCATTTGGTTGCATAATCCGTTGCTATCAGGAGATACTTACGATTTCCTGGTTAAGTAGATGGAGTAACTGGACCAACAAAGTCCAAGTCCCATCACTCAAAGGGCAACCACGCTATAGAGACCCGCAGAGGAAGGTTTGACTGCTTGCTTGGTTTAGGGCCACATCGCTGACATACATCACATACTTTTACATAGGCAATTTCATCCCGAAAAATATAGGGCCACCATAAGCCACACTGGAGAATCTTTTGGGCAGTGATATGACCAGGGTAATGGCCACCAGTGGGACCACTGTGGGCATCCTCCAAAATATACTCCACTTCATGAGGGGAGACACACCACCTCATAACACCATCCTGTCCTGACTTGTACAGCTGGTCCCCAATCAGAGTGAATGGCCTAGAATTGAACAACAATCGTCTCTTCTGCAGTGGAGAAGCGTTCTCTGGGTATACGCTAGTAGAAAGCAGATGCAAAACATCACCGTACCATTCCGGAGTGGTATCCACCTTAAAGAGACTGCTATCTGAGAAGCCGTTAGCCACCCCCGTTGCTTCTTCACCCGTGTGAATGGGAGAGAGGTGGTCGGCAAGGACATGATGTTTGCCGGGCCTGAGTACCACTTCGAAGTCAAATTCTTGAAATAAGAGTAGCCATCGCCATACTCGACCTACAGCTTGCGGCTTGTTGAGCAGATAGCGCAGGGCATGGTGATCAGTAATAACTGTGAAGTGGATCCCTAATAAATAATGCCGAAATTTTTGCAAAGCATACACAATAGCCAAACCTTTCCTTTCTATGGTGCTATAGTTGCGCTCTTCCTTGGTGAGTAGACGACTTGCATAGTGAACAGGGCGATCCAGGTTGTACTCCTTACTAGGCTGAGTCAGCACAGCCCCCACAGCCAGTTGACTCGCATCAGTATGCACATGAAAAGAGAGAGACCAATTTGGAGCCACTAGGATAGGCGCTTCAGTGAGGCGTTTTTTGAGATATGCAAAAGCTTCAGCCTCTGCATTCGACCATTGAAAGGGAACAGTAGCACTGGTTAGACAGGTTAGAGGTTGAGCCACCTGTGCATACGTGCGTATAAACCGGCGATAATAGCCTCTATGGCCTACAAAGCTCTGCACCCCTTTTGGGCTGATGGGAGGTGATAACTTTAAGATTGCCACGATTTTCTCTGGGTCAGGTGCTAAGCCTTTAGCAGACACCACATGGCCTAGAAGTGTGCCCTCAGTGACCAAAAAATGACATTTGTTAGGATTTAGCTTAGGTGTGCCTCTCTGCATCTGAGGAAGATAGTAGAGAGCTGAGCGAGGTGTTCCTCTAGATTTTCCACTGAGGTTGAACATTGAGCACCTGAGAAGGTCGAAAAATTGTCCATGAATATGCGAAGATGATCCGTAACCAGAGGACAAAAGATGAGATATACCGCCCGATTGAAAGAAGGTGGAGCGTTTTTCAACCCAAAAGACATTCTAGTGTAGATAAAAATACCCCAGGGAGTCACAAAAGCTGTTTTCAACTGATCGCCTGGATGAATGCCCAACTGATTGTATCCACTAAACCCATCCATGAAACGGTACAAAACATGCCCTACTACGTCTTCGAGCACACGCTCAGTGAAAGGTGTGGGGAAACCATCTAGAATAGTTACCTTATTCAGCGCGCGGTAATCTACACACGCACGAATTTTATTGGATTGCTTCTTAGGCGCTATCACCATGGGTGATAACCACTCAGAGTGCTCCACAGGTACAATGATCCCTGCCTCTTGCATTTTTTCGAGCTCTGACTTGACAGCCTCTGCATACTTTGGGTTGAGCTTATAAGCTCGGCCTCTAACAGACTTAGCCCCTTCAACCAGAGGGATTGTGTGGAGACCCAATTCTGGTGGGATCCCTTCCAAATCCTTGTAGGAGTAAGCAAAAACATCCTTAAAAGAGTGAATAAAAGAAACTACCTGATCAAGTAATGCGGGATGTTCCCATAACCAAGCTGCTAAGAGGACGTGCTGAGGGTTGTCAGGGTCGCCCAGGTTGACTTTTTCGACAGAGTCAAGAGGTGTAACTGTGGAGGGTACTTTAGAAGTTCGGCACTGAGCTGCCTCTTGGAGCTTCGAGACTTCATGTGCGGTGTTTGATCGATTGGAAACTCCGCATACTCTTCTTGTAACCATCCTGGTGGAAGCTCCTCGAAGGGTCAATCTTCAGACACAGGCATAACCAAGTGCTTTTGAGGGGACAAGGCATCGGACCTGGAGATGTTAGAGGGAGGGGGGAAACATTGTCGAGTTCATGCAGAGGAGATTTTTTCCCCCTTCGGTGATATGTTATAGGTTCCCCGAGGCCGAGGGCTTCCATAGGAGGATCATCTGAATCATGAGAATTTGGGGCTGACACACTTACTTCTTCGACTGGTCCACTGTCTGCTGTAGAACTACTATCTGCTGTAGGACTACTGTCTGCTGAAGGACTTGGGGCATTTGTGTCCACTTGAGGAGTTGGGAGAGAGAGTGTTACCGGCACAGGTGAGTTTTGAATAGAGACCACATAGCATGGCATCGAGGCGGTAGCTTCCAACCACTGCAGCAGGTCTTCGTCAGACTTGTCAGGTGGGATGGGCTGCTCAAGGTCGGGATTGGACTGTACTGACAGTGAGCTGTGATGAACCACTGGATCCATACCTCCTTTGAGCCGAATTGGTTGCATGGGGGAGCCAAGAGTATGTATCCACATGGCGTCGTTTCCCCAGTCGTGAAGTGCCTTAGTATGCCATAACCATGGTCTACCAATGAGCAAAGGAAATCCTCCCTCCACCTAAGGAAGACTGCTGACCACCACAAAATCTAAGCTAAATGTGAAGTCTTGTACCATCAAAGACACCTTCTCTACTATTCGCACAGGGTAGACTGTCCTCTGGTCTGCCAATGTAACAGTGAATGGAGCAGGGCGGGTAGGCTGTAGACCTAAGGCCAACATAGTAAATTTTGGCATCAGATTGATCCCACATCCACCATCCACTACGACGCCTGAGAATTGATGCCCAAGAATAGACACAGTGAGATGAGGACTTTTGTAGTCAGTGAGGGGAGCAGCTGGATATGAAATCATGTAGGACTCCAAGGGCTGCACAGGTAGATGCCTGCCACTAGGCCCTGCACCAGGGTACAGAGACTGGATGATGGAAAGGGTGTCACTTCTAAAATTTGCATCAAGTCGAAGCATGTCGTACAGTGACACTTGCTGAAAAGTGTTTTTCAAGATAGACTATGTTGTGGGCTTGTTTCCATTGATTAGATCTTGCTCTGGTATCTTAAGCTTCTGCAGGTCCTCTACTGCTTCCATGAAGGCACCATCAATATCTGATAGAAGCGAGGTAGGTTGGCTCTTGACACTACCTCCTGGTTTGTCAGCTACTAATGGAGTTTGACTCATTTGCGTACCAGGAGATGGAAAGATTGGACCGCCAGGGAGGCTGAGGCCAAGAGCAGCTCTCTGTGCCCGTGTGAGCACACCAGCCGGCTCTTCCACTTGCTTCAACCCATCTTGAGAGGCAACTACAAGAGTGGAAGGCGGGACCTGTGGAATGGAGTTTACTGTGATGAGGTTAAGCTTTGGGAATGTAAACTCTTGCTGGTTCTGGCTTGTGCTTCCAGATGTGGACGCTCGTTGTTTTGGGCAATCCTTAGCTTCAGGGCAATGTCGGCAAGGAGGGGACCCTTCTGGTAAGGGACATTTGCTCTGATAGTGTCCATACTCCCCGCACCTATAGCACAAAATTGGCCTATTTGAGGGGCAAGGTGGTCTCAGCCCTTGCTGCATGGGACTGGATGCTGACGCGTAGAAGCTTTGGGGAACTAAAGGAGTACTAGCATGATAAAAGCTGGGGGATGTAAAGTTGTTGTGCATACCTTGCATAGGAGGTGTTGTCAGTAGAGGTAGCATCGGGTTCTGATGGCTATATGGTGACACCATGTTGATGCAGGTGCTCGCCCTTCTTGGAGAGAAGGACCTAGACTTTGTTGTATCTGCCGTAATCTCTTGATATAGTAGCAATCCTTGTCTTCATGCCCAGACTTCTCGCAGAAGTGGCAATAAGCCCGAAAGGGACAATCCTGTGGAGGATGTCCTGGAGAGCGACACGAGCTGCACCATACCATATCCTTAGTCTCCTATTGAGACCGAAGCTCTTCTAGCTCTCTCTTGATTTGATCCAAAGCCTCAAGATGCGGGGGTTTCTCCTGGTGAAGAAAGATATTTTTCTCCTCTTGAAGAGCGCGTTGTAGTTTTAGGGCTTCAAGTTCTCTACCTAAAGAAGTCAATGGATCAGCAGGACTTTCTGAAAACACAGAGAGGGTCTCTATGTGAGGGGAGTTGTTGAACAGCTTCCTAGCCCCCTCTATCCTAGTGGCAGCTGCGATGAACTCCTCCAAAGTGGCGTCGGGTCGGAGACTCTCTCGGAGGTTTTGCTCAGAAGTTTTGGGAAGCACCTTCTCCACCCACTTCTTAACCATGAATTCACCGGGTTGCTGGGGAAGCTTGGCAACCAGAGACTTGGTCTTAGTCATAAGCTCTACAAAAGTCACCTGTGGCTGGAGCACCATGTTGGCCAACTCATCCAACACCTTCTCCTGGTAGTCACCTGGCCTGAAAGCTGCACAAAACTGTTGTCTTAAGGCTTCCCAAGTTGCAAAATGGTTCTCTGCAAATTGGCTGTACCATTTGTCTGCTAAGCCATCCAAGGTGGATGGAAAGAGTACCAAATAAGCATCTCCCCTGTTAAGACTACGACCCCTACAGAGAGATACAAACCTCCTTGCATGGTCGTCAGCATCTTCTGAAGAGAGTCCTTTGAATGTAGGGAACTTGATGTTTACCTTGGCCAAAACGCTAGCCAACGGCTCCATGGCCCCTTGCTGAGCCTGTTGCTCAGTAGCCTGTTGTAGCAGTATAGGAGAGAGCTTTACTGGAGAAGGTGATCTGGAAGATGTGGAACTGGAGGGAGGAATGGGTGATGTCGTATGTGGAGGTATGGGTGATGAGGTTGATGGACTTCTACTAGGTACCAAGGGTCGTCTTCTGTTGTAGTACTTCAGAGGACTCAGTAGTGCGCTTTGACGCTCGACTGACCTCCTTGTATGTGTCATGCAGCGACCACCAATCCAACCAAGCTTTGGGCAAGAAAACCTTGAACTGGCTGAAGAATGGTCTAGACCATACTAGACCAGGTAAGTGACTAGACCAGGCTGGACCAGGGATGAGGAGGACTAGACCAGGGTTGAGGAGAACTAGACCAGGGACAAGGGCTGATTGGACCAAGCTAGAGAGACCAGACCAATTGGACCAAGGCAAGATAGAACCAGACCAGCTGGACCAGGACGAGAGAGGACCAGACCACTACACAATGCGAGGCAAAGTAGAAGAAGCTAGATAAACCCAACTAGCTTCAAGATGTGCACCTCACAGAGAGTGAGACTTCAGTTGAGATCCCATTGTGGTCGCCAAAATGAGAGCACTTGTAGCGCAGATAGTGTGTCGTGCTCTCTACAGTGGGTGCTCCTCAATGCAATGTGCGTAACAATCTCACTCAAAACAGAGTGAAAACAGGAAACAATAGACAACAACTGAGCTCACAGAGACACAACAGCAACAGTAGACCACAACAAACAACTCGACTATCTCAAAGAACTGATACAGACTCTGGCATGGCAGCACACTCAGCTCCAGCCCAAGACTCTGAGGTACAATGGGGTGTTGAGGCTCAGATGTGCAGGGATGGTGAATAAGTGCTCTGTGTATAGACTCACTCTAAACGACTACGTGAAAGATAATACTAATGGCCCAAAAGGACTACTCATATGTACAACCATAAAGAGCCACCAACGGCTCATAAATGTCCAGTTAGCTAAGTCTATCTCCAAACTGAGTGGTGGTGGTGACCTAGCCACGATGTCCAATAGACCACCCTTGGTACCCTGCCATGTGTCACTCCCCAACGCAGAGGGTCCATCCAGTGTGAACCAGACCAACTGTAACCAACTGTCCAGCTGTTTGTCTGTCTTGTGAAGTGACATTGTAGCCCTGCTACAACCCTTCCTCACCAACACAAGGAAGTAGGGAGTATAGGCACATAGATATCTACCAAATAAAGAAGATAGCATACTTTTTTACGGCTTTCCACATTTGTGATTGGTATCCCAACCAAAATTGTATTTCCCATTTCATTCTTACGACTCTTCGCAAGAGCCCTCTCAAACTCATGACTTCTCTAACACCAAATAAGGCCCCACTCCTCTAGATAGGTGGTTGTCACAGGCATGGTCTCCACTATAGGACCTCGCACTAAAGCAAGGAAGCATTCCATAGTACCAAGATAAGTATCCATAAACCAAAGGAAGCAATGAATTGTTAGCCATCACTGAAGGCAAATCCCATGGAGGCTATTGTGGTATGAAGCACATTCCTTTCTGTTTGTGTTGTCACTTCTTGGCACCAAATATGCAATCTACACACATACCCACATTTATACATACATATTCCTTTATGAATATTATCAACAAATTTACCCTCTCTCTCTCTCTCTCTCTCTCTCTCTCTCTCTCTCTCTCTCTCTCTCTCTCTCTCTCTCTCTCTCTCTCTCTCTCTCTCTCTCTCTCTCTCTCTCTCTCTCTGTGTGTGTGTGTGTGTGTGTGTGTGTGTGTGTGTGTGTGGAAGGAAATGCACGCGAACGCTGAGAGCTACAGGAACTCCATGTATGGAGATATGATGAGAGAACTAAGGAGAGAGATCCGAGGGATACAGAATGAGGAAATTCAGATCGTGAAAACGGAATTACGAAACCTAATCAAGGCCGAAGTAAATGTAACAGAATGCGTTATGCAAAAGAAACTCGATGAGGCAGTAGCAAGTTTTGAAGCATGGAGAACAAATATGGAAAAGCACAGGGAGGAAAAAGATGCAATAATCGAGGAGCTAAAAGGAGAACTTGCGGCCTGCAAATCTGCAACTAAGGAGAAGGGAGACGACCAACCTTCGGTGCTGAAGGAGCTCGAGGACATGAAGGATCAGATGAAAGCTCTACGGGAAGGAGATGAATAGAAATCGAAAACGGCATCTTCATGGGCGGAACGTCTTGTTAAGACACAAAAAAAGGTTGATGAAGCAGAGAAATGGATTGAGGACGCAAAGAAAGGGAAGTCCCAGATGCCTGAGACCACACCTACTTCCACCATTATTAATATGACCATTGAGGAAGAGCAGAAAAGGAAGAATCGGGCTCTGCATGTGTGGGTCACAGGAGTCAAAGACAAAGAGAATGTAGATGAAGAAGTGAGGGAACTGCTACAACGCATGGGCATCACAGAGCCTACTCACACAAGTGCATGGAGAGTGGGCAAGAAAGGAATCAATGAGAAGGGAAATGTAAAGGATAGGGCGGAGAATGGCACTTATTCTCCGCTTCCCGAATATAGAAATAAGGAAAGAATTTCTAAAGAAGATTCCAACTCTTAAGAAAACCGGTATTTTCCTGGGAGATGACCTTACATTGGCACAAGTGGCACACATGCAAGAGTTGATGCTAGAGATCAGGGCAGCAACAGAAAAGGGGAAAATCGCCTTTTATAGAGGAGGGAAAGTAGTGGTTCTGGAAAAGCGCTCATCATGACAATGCGAGACCTATGGGGCGACGCTCCGGATAGGGGCGTGGAATTGTAATGGATCATATAAGCTAGATGTAAGTGACTTTGAAGACAGCTTTAGGGACAGAGACATAGTTTTCTACTCAAAGACACACCAGATACCGGGACAGCTTATGCCACATGTGAAGGGGTATTTATGGGAAACAGCTGGTCGACCAAACAAGAGATCTCTACGAGGTAGCCGGGGTTCAGGAGGAGTAGCAGTCTTATTTAAAGAGGAGCTGAAACCACTACTACAGATTATCAAGAAAGATGAACAAGCAAGGTATATGTGGGTGAGAATGAGAGACGAGACAGGTAGATTTCTATATATCGCTATATGCTACTTCCCTCCAAGTACATCAGTCTACTCCTCACCTAAAGGACAGTCCCCTTTCTCCATATTGAATAATGACATATGGGAGTTCTCTAGCGATGGAGACATCTATTGTAGAGGAGATTACTTCTCAGCTAATAGAGATACTACATGGAGCAGCACGAGAGGCATACCCACATACTCAGCCTGATCAGAAGAGAGGATCTGGGAACATGCCTCAAAACAGTTGGTACGACGAGGAATGCAGAGAGATGAGAACCCATGTCCAGAAAGAGCTTACACTTGGGATCATCACATATAAGCAGTCTCGGATTGCTCTTCGGTGTATAGTACGTCGCAAGAAAGGGCATTTTTAGCCAAACTAGAGAAGGATTTATATCAGCTCTTCTTGAGTCAGGACTGACATGAGGCCTGGCGTTTATTTCACGAGCACTCATCGCCTCCGACAATTACTTCTCCTGACATTTGGGGTCAATATGTAACATCATTATATATGGTATCTGGACAGCCTCCATTACTAGATCCGCTAGAGCCATGCCCTGCTACTAGTACTTTCTTTACTACCGAAATGTTGGAAAAAGCCATTGATAAGATGAAGACAAGAAGAGCATATGATCATGAGGGTCTATAGCAAAACATCTGATCCATGCAAGGGATCTACTTTCAGAAGTCCTTGCTCGTCTATTTAATCGGGTCATGTGTGAAGGATTACTTGAATCTTGGAAATTATCTACTATCGTACCTATTTTCAAGTCAGGGGATCCTAGGATACCCGGAAACTACCGTACCATTATGGTGAGTCACACATTGACCCGACTGTACGCATCCATTTTGGAACAAAAATTGAGTAGATGGGCAGAGAATGAGGGCATAAGGGCAACAGGACAAGCTGGATTCAGGAGGGGTTATTCCACTCTAGATCATATTCTTCTGCTCAGAGCCATTATTGAGGAAGGAAGAGCAAGCGGGAGAAGGATGTATTGTTGCTTTGTGGATTTTCGGAAAGCTTTTGATATTGTACCAAGGGCCAGATTGATGCACAGAATGCAAGAGTTAGGGGTCCCCAAAGAGATTATCTGGGGGATCATGGCCTTATATGGGTCAGTAACTGGTTATGTACGTACGCGAGAAGGGGATTCCGACATTGTTCATTCCACCGTTGGAGTAAAGCAGGGATGCCCACTGTCCCCTACTTTATTTGGTATGTATATAGATGAGGTATCATATTACATTGATAGAGAGGGTGACAGAGGTGCTCAACTTGCAGGGTCATGGATCCCTTTGTTATTGTATGCAGATGATATTGTATTGATAGCAGAATCACCAGATGGAATACAGAGGCAGTTAGATGCATTACATAAATTCGTGAAGGACAGCGGACTGTCGGTGAATTTGGGTAAAACCAAAGTTATGGTGTTTAACACCACACCGCAGTGGGTTAGGAGATCGGCACCTACATTTGCATATGGTCAGGATACAGTAGAGTAAACAGATGCATACACATACCTTGGTGTGGTATTTACAGGACCGAAGTTTACTCTTAAGAAAGCAGCGGATGCTAGATTTTCCAGAGCCTCTGCGGCCTTGGGAGGGTTGGAGAGGATGTGTTCACAAGTGCAATTTCAAGAACCACGAACAAAACTTTGGCTCTTTGATACTGTGGTGGCTTCGGCTATGCTTTATGGGGACCAGATTTGGGGACCATATGTGGATTAGGATAATTGGAAGTCAATGGAGAGACCGTTGGTATCTATGATTTCCCGAATGATTAGAGCCAAGGCCTCCGTACCACACGCGATTATCCGAGCGGAACTAGCTGCCCCTCCGATAGAAATTGAAGATCTTACCAGATCAGTGTCCTTTATACA
Source organism: Adiantum capillus-veneris (assembly GCF_014529385.1). Lineage (NCBI taxonomy): Eukaryota > Viridiplantae > Streptophyta > Polypodiopsida > Polypodiales > Pteridaceae > Adiantum > Adiantum capillus-veneris. Next base: position 71,190,877 of record NC_140951.1, on the reverse strand, counting down.
TGGTTTGTGGGATACAAATAATTGCCGATATACTAGATTGGCCCTCGAATCCTCTCGACAATTAGCAATGAAAGAAGATACATCATGCTGGTATGCGCAACTGTCCTCGTGGTTTCAGAGACACGGGTTCAATATGGAAAGATTACCCCCCTTCCAATACTCTCTTGAGGCTCCATCACTGGCAATCACACGAACGGAGATTAACAAAATCATCCGCCAGGATCTTATACAGTTGGACACTAAGAGGACATGGGTAGACCCTACACAAGAATTGGGCACAAAGATGGCCGACTACAAAGAAAACTTCCTATAGCTATCTGAAGATGGTTTTGTGATTCGCCCGAACTACATGGTTACCCACCTATCTCATGGTTTGAGATGTGCTATTGGTCAGATTCGTACATCCTCACACCAACTGGAAATTGAATTTGGCAGATTTAGGGGAATCCCACCTGAGAGCAGAATTTGCAAGTTATGCGGAATGGAGCCGGAGATAGAATTACACTACATATGCCATTGCACCGTATACTATGAGATACGTGGGCGTTTCCATTGCCTATTTAAAGAAGGCTTTGGACCTCTAGATAGAGTCATGCAATACCAAGATCAAAGGTGCTTAGGTCTGTACCTACCGGAACTACATCGGCACATGGATAACCTAATGAGAAGACAAAGAGCACTACAACCTCAGAGGCAGATCAGATTTCTTCGGATCGAGAGAAGCAGGCATGGAAGGAGAAGCAAGAGGCCAGCAGCGAGCACAAAGGAGTACCCACATTCATACCAAAGGCACCCTCATTGACAGGGCGATTGAGCTTAGGAAATCGAGACGACCATGACCGAGATGCAGAAGCACACTTTACCGGAGGATACTACAACAAAGGATTAGAAGCATTCTAGCCAGACACCCAGAATGCTCCTAAGAAGTTTATCTAATACTTTGTATTAGTTTTTCGCATTTATTTTCACACTCTCACACTTTTCAGCCATTGTACCAGATTCACCACTTTTGTATCAGTTTGGTCTCATAGGTCACTCTGGCCTTTTGAAGACGTTAATGTAACATTTCATTTCATCTCTCTCTCTCTCTCTCTCTCTCTCTCTCTCTCTCTCTCTCTCTCTCTCTCTCTCTCTCTCTCTCTCTCTCTATATATATATATATATATATATATATATATATATATATATGAGGAACATGGAGTGAGTAACCACATGAATACACTCATTGCTTTTATCATTGAGAACCACAAATACATCTCTTTAAAGCATCTTCCTAGCAAATGTTGCCCTAGAAATTGGTCTCCACAAAGATAAAGGTTGGGTTTGTCTTTCTCTGTGAAGGAATTCGTTGAGCTTAACTCCTAGATTATTTCTAACATTATGTGCAATGCTTAACCAAATTGTTTCAACTAACTAATGACTTTGGTGTAATCTTTATTTGCATGCTTTAGAATATACACGCTATAAGAACATGCTAAATTCACTATAAAAGGGGCACCTCCAGCATCTTCAAAAGGATTATATGTATTCTGATGATATCTCATGGATTGACAGCTCCAATCTTATTTATTCATGATCATTTTATCTACTACCTTGAACTCCCAATTGAAGAGAGAGAGAGAGAGAGAGAGAGAGAGAGAGAGAGAGAGAGAGAGAGAGAGATCATTATCATGGGCATTCTCTATGAACCATTGGCAAAGGCATTTGCCCTCATGATATGACCTTTTCTTTGCAAATATGTCATATAAATCTAGTTGAGATTCATAGGAGGGAGCTGGTCAATACATCATAACATTGTTGTTGTTCAATAAGACATTGAACATGTCGTGTGGTCGATGGGTCAGGATATTATACTATCTCACGTAGACTTTGACAAAGCCTTTGATTCAGTCTGTGGGACTTTGTGAGGAGCATTTTGACTAGTATGGGACTTGGGGATAAAATATCCCGGTGTATTTTTTATCTATGGCAAGGGGCATGGCCCCATTTGCTGATAAATCAGATCCTAGACAGTAAGTCGGTTTGCTAGGGTTGTCCACTTACTCCACTGCTGTTTGTTGTGGTCATGCACCATAGTTCACCTATTTGGACTCGTTGGTTCAATCGAATCAAATCCACGGTTATTGACCCAAAAGCAGCTTACAGGGCAAGGGTTAACATATAATTCCATTTTATTTGTGAAGGTACTAATGTCAACATTGCCTATTATTCTTGTCTACTTTTGAATTGGCATCTGGTCTTTAAAGCAACTTGTAAAGTCTAGTCTAATTGATGTCTCTGCCAGCTTCCATGGCTTAGTGTGGATAGGAAAACATCTCCCTAAGGGGCATGTATTTAAGTATTTGGGGCATCTCATAGAAGTAAATGTTTCTAGGAAAGAAATGATTGGTCGCTATTACCATATGTACATAGATATACTAATGACTTTACCTACGAATATAACAATGCATATACCAATGCCTAGAATTCCAAAAAAATCAACATAACACTGTCCTTCTCCTTGTGTGTTGATGCACGCGTAGAAAACACACACAGAGAGAGAACTGATAGAGAGAGTAAGAGCACCCGTAATGCAGCACCTCCCCCCTCTAGGTCGATGTAATATCGCCCCAACTCCCATGCAATAGCCCCCCCCCCCCCCCCCCCTTCATCTCAAACACACAAACAAAAACACACACACACTTTTGTACCATTTTTTGAGTGTCCATATTGTACCATTTTTGACCTCACGTTGTAGATAACATAAAGACCTAATTGTGTGTCTCTCTAAAGGTCCTCAAAAAGAGATTTCTAACTCAATTTACTGCATCAAAATATGCACCAAAATGAGGTCATACTTATTGTGGATATGGGCCATCTAGGGTCATCTGTGGCCTTTTTGTATATCATTTATGGCCTTTTGTATAGCCTATGGCTAAGGTTATGTGTACAACGGATCTCCACCATTGGATGAGATCTCAAGATCTAAGGGCTCATATGAGATGCTATAGACGGGGAGCTCTAAGTGGATTGTATATAAGAGAGGCTTCACTCTCACTTGCGCATGGCTAAGGAGAACTCACAAACACTCATAGGCACGAGATGAGCACCTCCTACGTGGGGAAGATTCAACCCCATGTTGTGTCGCTCTTCTCTCTCTCTCTCTCTCTCTCTCTCTCTCTCTCTCTCTCTCTCTCTCTCTCTCTCTCTCTCTAGCATGGCATCCTTGCTCTAGAGGAGCATGCCCTGGCCTTCATGGCTCTTGATGGCGTCCCGCTCTCGCTTCGCAACAGTGGTATCAAAGCCCGAGCAACGCTCCTCTGACAGTGCAGATCCACTCCTAACAAGCTAAAGGATCATTTTGTTTCTGATATTTTCTCAGCAAAGAAGGCAAATCTTAGAGATCTGCGTGCAAAACTTATCAAAGCCCTCCCCACCCATAGGTGCAACGGGTAGAGGAAGCTTAGACCAAATGATTCAATTGATCTTTCTTGATGGCTTGATTCTCAATGAGAACATTGTTGATGCCCTTGACTTTGAGCATTTGCATATTGAGCATGTCCTTTGTGCTTTGTGACAATAATTGCTTCTTCACACTAGAGACCTCAGTGGAGACTTTTGCTTCGATTCTCCTTCTTTCATTACTTGCGCTTTGTCTTGGGCTTGCTATTTCTTCTTTTCCATGTAGAGCTTTGCTGGACAATTCAGCACTAGATGAGTGATGGCACACTGGTTGCAATGCACTTCCAACTCTATCAGTACCGTCTTTGGATGGGGCAATTCTCTGTAATACTGTTGTTGATATTAGTTTCCTGTAGTATCTATATACAGATAATATATTTGTATCACATGTAGATACTTATACATTGTGACTAACTAAGGCGTAGCCACTTGTTCCTTGTCCTTATCCGTCATCTTCTTGTCTTTGAGAATCTGAAAATATCCTCCATTGTTGCTTTGATACAAGATCAAATCTCCATCTGTGCCTTCTAGGAGCTATAATACTAATTCTCCCATTAGCATATGGTCTTTGATATGTGGCTTGCATAGCCTTGGCACTATGTTGTCAACTTGATTCAACAACTTAATTCTGCTTTTCTTTTGAATTTGAGAGAGTTTTAGGTGTCGCCTTTAAATTTTGCCTATTCTGCTGGCTTTGTTTAGGTGATAATAATTTAGGCAGAGAATAGACTCCCCCCATCCGAGATTGCTCTCTGTTTGGATATGGCATCTTTAATATGCTTGATGTGATCATTGATTTTGCTTTGTCAACTAGCTCCTGTGATTGAGCTAGGTCGCTGTGAAGTGTTTCTTGTTTAAGCTTTGTTGGTGCAGTGTTTTGTGATTGTGCAGTGTTTAATGCTTGTGTAGTGTCTTGCAGTGTGGACCTTGGTGTTTAAATACTATTTTGTGTTGTGTCACTCTTATGTGCATTGGAAGACGTTGTCTCGTGCTCATGCACATGCTTAGATTCACTAGGTGTAAGCTGTGACTTGTCATCATGTCACAGGGTGTGATCCACCTTTGTTGGTGCAGTGTTTAATGCTTGTGTAGTGTCTTGCAGTGTGGACCTTGGTGTTTAAATACTATTTTGTGTTGTGTCACTCTTATGTGCATTGGAAGACGTTGTCTCATGCTCATGCACATGCTTAGATTCACTAGGTGTAAGCTGTGACTTGTCATCATGTCACAGGGTGTGATCCACCTTTCTTGTAACGGATCGGTGTAAACGGGATCTTTCCATATTGTTTCACTATCCCATTCGAGAGGTATTAGATTCTCTTTCCTTTGGGTCACAACCTATGTATTGTCTTCATCAAAAACAGCAAGGTAAGGTGCTCCATCCTTATATCTGACTACCTGATTCAGCAAGAATTCCAAATCGCGTGTTGGAAAAATTATTTGGAAAAATTATTTGGAAAAAATATTCTCTGGCTACAAGAGGTAGACTCATGACTAGGTGATAGATATTACTACCTAGAGATCTGTAGGTCATTCCCAATGTTGATCCATCTTCAATGGCTTCAAAGTACCGATGAATCTCCTGGGATGTCATGATTTGTTACTGCTCTGTACCAACAAGTTGCTTTATCCCCGTATAGGTCACCAATTTCTTGCTTTCCTTGCTATGCCTTGGACAACTGAATGTCCTTTGCATAAAAGAGAACTTATGTGAGTTTGTCTTGACACCATCTCTATATCTTGGTTGATAATGTGTCTAGGCCTCATGTAGATTGATCTTATACCCGTTGCACCTATGTCCTAGCTATCTTGGATAACATTTTGTAGGACAGGTCGGGAGAGCCACCGAATTCCACAATGGTGCCCTGAAAAGGGTTTTCACCATATACCCACCGGATATTCTCTCTCCTTCGACCGCTCCTGACAAAACCGGGTAATTAAGCCATGTTGGGTTTCTACTTTGCAAGGCTTTGTGTTGATTGTATGTGTATGTACGAGGTGTCGGGCAAAAAGTGGGGTCTTCCCTTAGCTCAGGCGGCGCATTCACTAAGTAGATGAAATTATCGGGGTGATCTAGTAGCTATTGGCGTCTCCATTTGGGTTGGCTATCTATGATTCTGCTTTTGTCGTCTTGTACCTGTAAATCTCCTTCAAAAATTGGTACCTGCTCTTCTTTGGCCAACTGCCGTTGATGTGTCAGATTCTCATACTTCAACAGAGCAGAGGGTAGCATAGGTGCATTCCATTCTTCCCGTAGCTCTGTTGCCATATTACCTGATTTGGACAGTCCACGTAGCATTTCTTTTTCTCGTTTAATGGCATTATACCACATCACATCCACTTGCTTTTGCATCTGTTCAGCTAGTTTCTGCTCTTCATGGCTTCTAAGGGAGTCTTCATCTTCAGCCTGATTGCTGGGGCCAGCTTGATCATCATTGGTTTCATGCTCTATATGGCCAGCTTGCTCTACTTGCATGTCTTGACCTCTTTGGACTTCTGGTCCTTCCTCCGAATCATCATCTCCAGCATAAATGTTTGCAAGATTAGTTAAATCGGTGGCTTCTCCCGCGGTGTGTACTCTTACCTGCCCATGGGGTTGGCTTGCAGTTGTTTGAAGATTTGCAATCTGAGCAGCCATTGTTTGATTTTCTATTTTGAGTGCTTGAAGTTCCACTTCTTTGTTAGCTGCCGCTGCTTCCAACTCCCTGACTTTTTTGTACAAGGCTTCATTCTCATCCTTGATAGACTTTACAGCAAGTCTCTCTCTTTCAATGTCTTGTTCTGGCACTTGTTGTGGTTGGATTTGTAAATCTGCCAGCTGTTTCTTCAATTGTTCCTCAGCTCTAATAGCACTCTCTGCTATCATCAATCTTTGTTTCCTTTCCAATTCCAACTCTCTTCTCAGTGCCTCCACATCTTCTTGTGGTTGGGCCACTGGTGTTGCTGGTAGCACCATCTTCTGCTTCTTTGCTCTTTCTATTTCTCGTGCTTGTATGTCAGTTACCGTCCTCAAATCCCTCACTTCTACCTGTAACTCATCAATTATGACTTGTAGGTTTTGGGCTGCTTCCAAAGCGTTTTGTTTTGTCACTGTCAACCTTTGGATCTGCTCTTCTCTATCATTGATGTCCTCAAGGAACACCAAGATTGTATCTTCACATATTGCATTATTTTTCTCCGACTTTTGATAGTTGTCCTTGAGAAGCTCTACCCTGTTTTTCAGACCCGAGATTTGAACATCTTTTATGCTGGTCAGGGTAAAATTTGCATCCCTTTGCTCTTGCAGCTTCAGAACTTCTTGCTGAGCTATCTCCATTTTCTTCTTATTATTCGTGTTTTGATCTGCTAACATCCGACTGTGCATTTTGACTTGATTTAATAAAGACTCCATTGCACCCAAATCAAGGCTGATGCAAGTCCCAACTCAACTGCTTGAGAAGAGGATGCAGCTTGTTCATTTATCAAGTCCACCACTATTTGTTTGCCTTTCTTTTTCAATCTGTGGTACCGTTGTTTCAGGAGGTGGAATGTCATCCGTTCTTTCTTCTTCCTCTGTGTGGGGTGGTGTGGGGACTCTTTCATCATGGTGCTCTGATTGTTCAGAACTTTGTGAGCTTTTTGAATGTGGCGGAGAGTCAGATGGTGGTGTGGGTTGCCTTTCACCCGCTACTGGCCTTGGTGATGGAGGTGGTGCTTCCTCTTCCACTGTGGTAGGCCTCAATTGATCTCTCAATCTCTGTAAATCCTCCTCTTCAAGTGGCAACTCTCGTTCATCTATAACATTCCTTTCCTGAATGTACCTCTCAAACCAATCTAGTTCAAAAGCTACCTTATTTGCATTCTTTGTCCTTAGTGTGTAAGAACTACTAGAAGGTTTCCAGGTGGCACCTACATAGCCTCATAGAGATCTCTCCAGCACAAACCCTTCTAGCATCCTATCCATCTTTGCTATATTTTGCAGTCTTGTGTTGTGCTCAGGTTCCGCTCTCCGCTTCTTCAGTCTCAATCTTTCTTCTAGATTTCCGACTCTTTCTTGGAGGGTGGAGTTTTTGTGAGTTGGGAAATAATCCGGATATCTGGAATATATGGCTTTACCCTCAATTTTGATGCTATCTCTTGGAGCTGTCAGCAACAATACTTCCTGTCAGTGCCGGAGTCACGATCATGAGTGAGTTGAGTTGAGGAGATTCTTGTTACAACTAGGTTTTTAGGGTTTTGGCTATGCCCATGGCCATGTAGCCTCCTACAAGCCTGGTGGATTCTTCTCCTGCCTGCCAGGTGCTTCTAGATGCCTTCTCTACATTTCTTACTTTTTCTCCTATTTTTTAGGTTATAGGGGCTGATGTGTGGGTCGGCAGCCAGCCTATGGCACTATATAGGGAGGAAGGGGTACCTCTCAGGTGCACTGTACAGCCCAGTAGGGCGCCCCTAGGCCACAATACTAGCCATATGGGGTATATCTGCGTTTTTGCAGGCCCCGCTCTGGCATTTTTGTAGGCTTTATCTACGGTTTTTCATGGAGTTCTAGACAGCCCAGAGGCTTTTCCCCTTGGCATTTTTCCTCTCAAGGCAGTAGTATCGTAGCAATCTCAGATGGTGGGCACTCACCCAATGGTGGTGCTGTCCATGGAGAGCACTTCATGACACATTGCTGGCAGCATCACATGACTGCCTTGGAGTATTATCTTTCTCTCTTCTCGATCACTCTAGCTTCTAGATGAAGGTGCATCTTGTTCTCTCAAGATTCTTGGGGGTTGTTGCCAACCTTGAAGGCGAGTGAGTGGTCTTGGTTGCAACAATAGTAGCAGTTGTTTGTACTAGGGGTCTATCCCTTGATCTAGACGACCCCGATGGAGAAGAGGAGCTACACAGCTTCGAAGGAGGCTACAACAAAGGATTCGAGCCATACTTTTTCGTCGTCCAGAGTGCAAATGAAGATGGATCTCTATGCAGATAGATCTCTACTTCCCTCCCAAATTGTCTACACATTGTATAGCTCAGTTCACACGTTTCACGCCTCTCGCCTTTCACACCTATCCGCTTAGTTTAGGATTCCACAGTATTTATATCTTGTTATCCCTAGTCAAGTTTAATTTATTTTGTTAATCTGACTTGATATCAGATACACCGCATTGTAACTTCCTGGTCTCATAGGTCACTTTGGCCTTTTGAAGACGTTAATATAACATTTCATTTCATTTCTCTCTCTCTCTCTCTCTCTCTCTCTCTCTCTCTCTCTCTCTCTCTCTCTCTCTCTCTCATTGTACTACACATTGTATTGGGCACCTTTTGTATTAGCTGGCACATCTATACAGTCCCAGCTTGTAGTAGTTGTATTTTTTGTTTCAGTTCTTTTGATTCCGGACATGGTATCAGATTCACGTTAATATATCATTTCATCTCTCTCTCTCTCTCTCTCTCTCTCTCTCTCTCTCTCTCTCTCTCTCTCTCTCTCTCTCTCTCTCTCTCTCTTTCTTTTATTCTCAGATGTCATGTCTCTTTCCACCTTAGGGATCTCTCTTCTCCATAGTTTCCCTGCATATGTATGTGGCATTGCAAGTGTTCTCTAGTGTCAAAGAATCTTTTTAGAGTTGAGCTACGTTGCAAAAACCGCCGAGAATTCTAGGTCCATAACCACACACCAAAAAGATGAGTAGAGTTGTTGCCAATCGATAATTGTTAACCCTTGGAACCATGACCACACACCAAAAAGATGAGTAGAGTTGTTGCCAATCGATAATTGTTACTGCTTGGAACCATGAGAATCAAACACATTCTCATAGCCAAACTTATACATAACATATATCTCTAGATAAACAAATGGTTAGGTGCAGCAGAATGATTGTTTGCGCTTTGCTCAAGATGAGTGCTCCGAACTGTACTCAAGGTTCCTTTTGTTCTTACGGAAGGGAGAGCCTTCCGTTCTTAATGAAAGAATGCTATGATCACAAACAAAGTGAATGGACACTGTGCGTGCAAGTGTATGAGACTAAGAGATAGAGAGAGAAGAGAGATACGACACCAGAGATGTATAACCCTCCTCCGAAGGCCCCACTCTCGTCGACGAGAGTGGTCTACTTATTATTGCACAATCTGGTACAAACTGAATGCATGTGACTAATGCAAGTCTAGGCTATGTCGGCGATGACGACGGGGATGACGACACTGGTCTAAGGGCTGAAATCTGCAATCTTTTATCTGCTGTCCAAAAATGCTATGGGCTGAAATCTGTGACTGAGCCAAAAACGCTGATTTTGGAACTGTTTTCTGTGGGTCTTTGTCGCTGAAAATCTACAGGTTTAGGGCTGAAAACAAAGGTTCCTAAAGGCTGAAAACTGATGGTCTTTCCGGGCTGAATCTGCTAATTCTTTGGGCTGATCTTGTAGGTCTTTATCTGCTGCTGAAATCTCTGCATATGCTGAAATCCAAAAACACTAGGTCAGTTGGTTTCTGCTGTGGGGAGATCTGATGCAAAAACGCTATCTGCTAGGACTTGTGGGCGATGGTGCTGATGCAAAACGCTAGGATCTAGAACTTGTTGGCGATGGCTTGTGGAAGGAAAAACGCCAGGCTATGATGCTGCTTCTTCTTGCTTGGTGGGGGAAACCACTAGGGTCTTGATGAGAAGTGGCCTGTTGAGCTTGGCTCCAGTTGCCTCTTCTGCCAAATAGTGCTAGCTTTAGTTTGCTTATATACAAACTTAGCAAAATTGCCCTACCTAGTTTCCAACAAAAGTCACTTAAGAATAATAAGTGAAAAATGTCAAAAATAGATAAAATAAGCTAAATGCACCGGAAAATTCCCCTGAAGGATTCTGATGGATTCTGATGGGAATTCCTATGATCATGCTGTGTGCAACCAGAGGATATGCATCTATACTAAGTGACTAGGCATGCACGGTCTACGAATAGACTCACAAAAATATCCCAACCGACGCATCAGTTGACTTCGCGACAGAGTTATAAAATGTTCCCCTAGTCATACCGGAGGTAATAACGCGAACACATTTCACGGCCCAAAATAGCAGTTCCCTAATTTTTAGGAGATGCTTCCGTTGGGCTCCCACTGGTCTTCTGACCATCTACTCATTGGGACCGCATCCAAAAGTGCAATGTGGCCCAACTGTCGGATACTTTTTGTTGGTAGTCCCACCTTGACTTTACGCCTTAAGTGAGTTCACTTCCTAGTATCCACCAACTTGCTAAGTGCGATGGGGGGACCTATATGATCTTGCTCTGAGCCTAGACATCCTCTTACCATACGAATTCCAGTGCCGACCACTTCCCGTCTGCGGGTGAATCTGCCGTTCACATTGGCCATACAATGTCCGACCGTTTGCTACTTCAAAAAGAGGGTCTCAAAACAAATAAAATAAACCCTATTGGAAAGAAACCAACAACCAAGGTTAGCAGTTGCCACATCTTTGTGACATGGTTAATAACTGCCACGTCCTCGTGACACCCAAAAGTGCCAGATCACTTCTAATCTAGACTGACTGGATTGATTGAACCCTAATCGTATTGTGGCTTGTCCACGGACACATAGGGTTGGATGTGTCACATGAAATTCCCTTCTTTTCAAAGTGAGGTACTGGTACCGAACTGGCGTCGAGGGAGATTGCCAATAGTATCCGGAATCCTGGAAGGAACTTTTCGCCGGCCCACTCTGATGTGTGGGTCATGCGGTACTTGAACTTCATAAAGGTCTGCAACGCTTGCTTCTTTGGGCCGCGCCGAAAGCGACACAAAGTCTTATGTGGCTCCTTCGATGCTTCAACTTCGTCGAGAGTCATGCTTCTTTCTTCTTCAAGAATCTCCATGGCTGAAAATTCCTGAACCCATTTCCAACACAAAAACATGAACATACCCATTACATGTAAAGTGAGTGGAAAAAATCTTGTCTTCGCTAAAGACTGTGTATGCAATGTAGATGAACATAGAGACGGAATGACAAACCGTTCATCAAACACATGCAAACAATGAGATCGGATCTTTCTCTTTTGATCTAGAGCAATCAATTGTGGCAATTCACAATGGAAATGCACATGCTTGGTGCTCATACTTTCATGTGCTTTTTCTACAATTGTGTCATGCCAAGGAAGAGACATGAAATGCGACTTCCTTGAATGCATACTTTTCAGCTTTTCATGAACAATCCGCATTAACTTGTGCTCATTCATGAGTGAAACGTGCTCAACGTACAATATGTCATGCCTAGTAAAAGAGATCACATAAAGATGCTGACGAAAATACAAGAAACGATCACAAAAGAAACAGTCGAACAATGCATGCGTATCAATCATGCGAACACATAATACTTCTTGTGAGGGTTCTTTGGACCTAGGCTCGAGAGCCAAGATCGGTTCTTCCTGAATGATCGAATCATCCTGTTGGGGTTCTTTGGACCTCGACTCGAAAGCCAAGATCGGTTCTTCGTGATTGATCGAATCTACAACGAGGTTAGCTTCACTAAAAAAAGTATCAACTAAACCATCATCCTTGTGAACAATTATATCATCTTCATGCAACTCATCATGCTTGTGAGAAATCACATCTTGATCATGCAAATCATCATGCTTGTCATTGTCATCCAAATCATCATGCTCATCATTATCATTCAAATCATCATGCAAATCATTGGCATTCAAATCATCATCATGCTTATCATCATGCAAATCCTGTGTGTCATGCTTAGGAGAAGAAGAGACTGAGAGAGTCAACTTTTCCCGAATCTCTTGCATCTGTGCCTGCATTTGAGAAAAGAGTCGCAACATCTCTTGCATTCTTGCTTTGGTCTTGCGATCAAATCTTGCTTGACGTTCTTTTTCTTCCAAGTCGTGCTGACGCGCTATGGCTACCATTTCTTCTTCGTAGTCACGATCTATGGCTACCATTTCTTCTTCATAGGCCTTTTTGTCTGCTTCTCTTTCTTGGTCCAACTCCTCCATAGGAGTTAGCGCAATCCTTGACGTAGATGGGAAAGGGAGAGGGTCGGAAAAACCTCCTGGTGGGGAAAATTCTTCTTCGCCTCTCTCATGATCATCACCTCTAAGCAAAGTATCCATTCCGCTTCGAGTGATGACCATCCACTGAAGTTGTGGGTTCTTGTGGGTTCTTGGGGGTTTTGAGGTTCTTGAGGTTTTCTTTCGCTTGCAAACCGTGTTTGAGAAGGATCTTCTCTTCACCCGAGTTCCACTCCTTTCCGTGGGTGCACCCCTTGGTGGCCTTGCGCTCACACCAAGGTTGCTTTTTCCCACCTCACGTCGATTGGCCGGCCGCTAAGTGCCCGGTCCGCTCTCAATGAGTGAAAAGAGACACAAGGGGAGGTTGGACAAGCCCTTCTTTCTTGGGATTCCTGTCACTCTTCAAAAACACGATTAGGAATCGATATGCCCAAGTGAACTTGGGTTCGTACCACCGCAATAAGCAAAAAAAAATAAAAAAATTCTTGTGATTCTTGTGGTTCTTTCCTTGAGTGATACAGAACACTGTCAAAGCTCTGATACCAATGTTAGGTGCAACGGAATGATTGTTTGCGCTTTGCTCAGGATGAGTGCTCCGAACTGTACTCAAGGTTCCTTTTGTTCTTATGGAAGGGAGAGCCTTCCGTTCTTAATAAGAGAATGTTATGATCACAAACAAAGTGAATGGACACTGTGCGTGCAAGTGTATAAGACTAAGAGATAGAGAGAGAAGAGAGATACAACACTAGAGACGTATAACCCTCCTCCGAAGGCCCCACTCTCGTCGGCGAGAGTGGTCTACTTATGATTGCACAATCTAGTACAAACTGAATACATGTGACTAATGCAAGTCTATGCTATGTCGGCGATGAGGACGGGGATGACGACACTGGTCTAAGGGCTGAAATCTGCAATCTTTTATCTACTATCCAAAAACGCTATGGGCTGAAATCTGCGACTGAGCCAAAAACGCTGATTTTGGGACTGTTTTCTGTGGGTCTTTGTCGCTGAAAATCTACAGGTTTAGGGCTGAAAACAGAGGTTCCTAAAGGCTGAAAACTGATGGTCTTTCCGGGCTGAATCTGCTAATTCTTTGGGCTGATCTTGTAGGTCTTTATCTGCTGCTGAAATCTTTGCATATGCTGAAATCCAAAAACACTAGGGAAGCTGTTGGCAAAAACGCTAGGTCAGTTGGTTTCTGTTGCGGGGAGATCTGATGCAAAAACGCTATCTACTGAGACTTGTGGGCGATGGTGCTGATGCAAAACTCTAGGATCTGGAACTTGCTGGCGATGGCTTGTGGAAGGAAAAACGCCAGGCTATGATGCTGCTGCTTCTTGCTTGGTGGGGGAAACCGCCAAGGTCTTGATGAGAAGTGGCCTGCTGAGCTTGGCTCCTGTTGCCTCTTCTGCGAAATAGTGTTAGCTCTAGTTTGCTTATATACAAACTTAGCAAAATTGCCCTACCTACTTTCCAACAAAAGTCACTTAAAAATAATAAGTGAAAAATGTCAAAAATAGATAAAATAGGCTAAATGCACTGGAAAATTCCCCTCAAGGATTCTGATGGATTCTTATGGGAATTCCTATGATCATGCTGTGTGCAACCAGAGGATATGCATCTATACTAAGTGACTGGACATGCACGGTCTATGAAGACTCACAAAAGTGCCAGATCACTTCTAATCTAGACTGACTAGACTGACTGAACCCTGATCATGTTGTAGCTTGTCCACGGACACATAGAGTTGGATGTGTCACGTGACAACAATCATATACCTGGAGGCATAGATGAGGTCCTCTTCTTCAAGCCATAAATTTTCAACTCGTGATGTCTCCTCTAAGATACGAAGTTAGAGGAAAGTTGAAGCCATAAAAAAGCTACTAGTCTTTGTTATGTTTTGTATTCATCCGGAACCGATCTTGGATTGGCCTTGAGCTACAACAATTAAGGGGTATATATGGATTGACACTGGAATTGCAAGTGTGAAAATCCCCCTCCTATTCGTCTTCACATGATGCTAGGGTATGTGGGATACAAACGTTGGCAGTAACTCAAAAGACATTTATTTGGTATGTATTCAACGCTGTGTGTCTTGTGGAAAGGAGCCTTGAATAATTGCAAGTAAGCATCTAGGTTCTCCGTGCTCATCTCCACCTTGTACGAGCTCGTAAATCTCGGGATCTCGTTGATCGGCAGAGAGTGCCTGAGCGGTGGCATGAAAGGTGACCATGAGCTAGGCATGGGATGTAACCTAGATCATAGACAAACGTAAACTATGTGTATCACAACTCGAATAGGTGTGTCTAATTTCTTGTGACTATGCTTGAAGCATAGCTATGAGAGCAAAAACCTATCCCAAGGCCAAGGATGAAGAACCACTAATATAGACTTTGCGTATGTGTGGAGTCTAGCAAAGCAATGCCTTGAGAGGCTTGATATCTGCGATGGACTATGTCCTTCGAACTGATCTCCTTCTCATGTGAAATATCTCTCGTTGGCGCTCCTCCATCTTGTTGATGTGACCCGTCATGGATATTGTCACAAAATTGATAATTTGGCAATCTGACAGAAGACAGAGACTGACATGTGGCAGGTCGCCCAAAAAACGTGGCGACTTTACACATGATGTGGCAGCCATATGGTACTAACATGGCATGCTTTTGGTAGTTAAATCTTTGGGCACCAGCTTTTTGTAGCGATTGCTTTTGGCCACAGTGCCTATAAAAATATGCCCAAGGAGTCACTCTCAACAGATTAGTGCATGGTTACATGGTTGCAGAGTGACTCCGCTACAATTGTACTATGTGACTTATCAATATTAAAAGAAGTAACTATAGGGGCGAGTACCTTGGGTCATGACTACTATTTTATTTAAGTTAAAATGTTGAAAATTTTTTAGTTCTATTCGTGTGTTTCTGTAAGATTACAACCTTGTTGGTGCCAAGCCGGTTACAGTGGTGTCAAAGCTTTAGTCTATTTTTCTTATATGGAGGATCCGGTCTAACTTTTTGTTGTACAAGTTATGGATTCTAATAGAGAAGTCAATGAATGCATTCCACCTACTATTTTGTAGGATGAAACAAACAACAATGGAGATTCGAACAAGGTCTGACTCGTTGGCGAGGAGTTGGATGACCAACTTGAATCTTTGATCAAGGATCCACAGCTTGCAGATATTCGGCAAAAACTGCAAGTTAGTATTGGTGCTAAGTGCCTCATGAAGTATTCCAAGAATCCTGAATACGTAAAATTTCTAAAGAAGCAACCAATCCAAGAATTTTATGAGAGGTGGTAGAAAGTCGTGAACCCTACTTCTGAATTCGGCAATGAAAGTGAAAGCAAAGTCTAAATCTGATATGAAATCTTCTCTCTCAACGTCAGAAGAAATTATCCAGCTGTGGAGCGAAAGATCAATGAAATCATGAAGTACAGGAAAAACTCTCGCAAGGGACAAACTACGAGTCTTTCCCCGATTATCTTGGCCGAAGGTCAACTTTTGAGGATTTTGGGAGAGAAGGGGTAAAAAAGGAAACACAACCAATGTGTTCACTTTGAGGACCGACAATGTTTCCAATACCCAAGATCGATGATATACTTGATAGATCGCAAGGTTCTCCTTATTGGCATGGCAACCCGGCAAAAGACAAAGTGACATATGGGAGCCCACCCAAAAAATGTGGCAAACTTTACATGATGTGGCAACCGCACGGTGCTGACGTGACAAGCTTTTCGGCAATTAAAACTTTGGCCCCAACTTTCTATATCAGTTTCATTTCTTAGCCACAGTGCTACAAAAGTATGGCTAGGGAGTCACTCTCGGCACATCAATGCACAGTTGCACAGTTGCATTGTGACTCCTTAGGTCTTTCCCCGATTATCTTGGCTGACAATCAACTTTTGAGGATTTTGGAAGAGAAGAGGTAAAAAAAGAAACACAACCAATGTGTTCACTTTGAGGACCGCCAATGTTTCCAATACCCAAGATCGATGATATACTTGATAGATCGCAGGGTTCTCCTTATTGGCATGGCAACCCGGCAAAAGACAAAGTGACATATGGGAGCCCACCCAAAAAATGTGGCAAACTTTACATGATGTGCAATCGCACGGTGCTGACGTGACAAGCTTTTGATCGGCAATTAAAACTTTGGCCCCAACTTTCTATATCAGTTTCATTTCTTAGCCACAGTGCTATAAAAGTATGGCTAGGGAGTCACTCTCGGCACATCAATGCACAGTTGCACAGTTGCATTGTGACTCCCTAGGAGCTATACTGTGTGAAAAGAAGAAAAGTGCGCCCAACTTTGGCGTCAGTGTAACTGGAAGTGGAATTCCACCACTTTTGTCACGACTACTATTTGATTTCAAGTTGAAGTGTTTACGTTTCCAGTTTTGTTCATATGTTGCATCCAAGGTCCTCAATCGGGTGGGATGTATGCGGATCTTAATTGGTTTATCGGCTACTTCGGTGTAGAACTGAAACCAATCACCCACGTTGTAGGAACTTTGGTTTCCTCACCAACATTGTCTGTCACTGTATCGTTGAGTTGTTTCCACCAAGCTTCATTGTAGTTAGGGAGTTATGGTCTAGTGAAAGAGGTGACAAAGTCTCCAAGCTTGTAAGAGGCAAAGACTACCATCGTGGTCGCCCGCCATATGGCACATTTGTTACCAACCAATTGCCGATCCATTGAAAAGATGGGAAGTGTGGGGATCTTGATTGGTTTGTTGGCCTCATGATGGACTTTGCCACAAAAATGACGATTTGCACACTCTTGATTTGGGTTGCTTGATGTATTGCACCATACTTGGGTCCATGCTTCATGGAGCGATCGGAACTCTTTCCGAGGCTGAGATAGCGTGCCCTTCTAAGGAGACCTTTCATTACATAGCGACTGTAAGGTGGCTCTTTCTTCCTAAAGAGCTCTTTGCAACTCCTTGTGCATAGTGAGCAAGGATAGATGGGGGAAGAACACGAGAGGCATCATTGAGGAACTCACTTGCCCCTTTAGCTTGGTGCGACTAATGTAAACTCGTGCTTCGCTGACTTTTATTGCGAGAGACGTCACCATGCTCCCCAAATGTCTCGCCATGTTGGAGTATCATATTCTCGAGTTCATCAAGGGCCTTCTCTTGATAGTCTCCTACTACATAAGCTGGTCATCAAAGATGAGCTTTTGTGGCCCATCAGAGGTGCAAAGCACAAGACGAGGACCTGGCCGAGCACTAGACTGGTCGACCAAGGACGAGAATTGGGCATGGACTAGTAGTACCTGATTGAGCAGTAGACCAGCTTGCTATAGAGTAGCTGTGAATGGAAACCTTGAGACCAACTTTGAGCAGATGACGGCGTGCGAGCACCTGTAGACCCCGAAAGACAATAACACGAAAAAACAAAACTTGTAAGATTGAAAATTGAAGGCATCTACTCATAATGTACCGACTTGACTGGCTGGCGCTAGGCCACTGCCGGTATCCTCCCACCAGAGAAATCAGCAGCACAACGGACGCCGGACTAACCCTCAGGACCAGTTGTCATGTGCCCATCGGAAAGTCTGCACCTGTTGTCATGTGCCCATCGGAAATGGAAAGCGCGTGGAGCTCAGATGTCATGCTTATTCACGAGATTGAGAGAGACCCCCTCGCAGAGGATGAAGCCCTTGCCATAGTAAAAGGCGAAAGAATAGTTCGCTCTGTGCTCAACCCGCGCCTTGCAGGACGGCAAGGCAGCCCCACAACAAGTCGCCCATGACCCTTGCGCCCCCCCCTGTGGGATGTCCTCACGGGCTCTTTTCTCCAACTTCCAAAGTGTGTCATGCATATTTCCTGGGTTGCTCCTATTCAAAGCTCAGTAGTAATAAGGACAATCAGTTTGCATCCCTTTTCTACGTAACACATCCATCGAATGCCAAAATGCGCTATTTGTGTCCTGACCATTCCTACTTACGGCTTGTTCTTAGGGCAATTCCATGCAGGGTGGTTTAGAGACAAGCAAATGAATCAAAGACTTTCTTTCTTTGCTCTTTCAAAGTCGCACTCTATGTCCGAGGATATGCCTCTTCCCACCCTTCCATGGTTGATAGCTCATGCCAATATTTGGGAATCAATGCCCCTGTTGTGCACCAAGAGACAAGTATACATCTAGAACACTTGGCACTTTCTTTGCAACAGGCATTGCCAAATTCCTTGAGTTGAGTCAAAGTCATCAAGAAAATCTTCTTCTTCCTTCTCATTTTCCTCACTTAGAGGATTTAACACCATGTTGGCTGTCATTCTCGATTTCTTAGGGAAATCTTTGAATTTATGTTTTCCCAAACATCCATAGCAAAATCCTTCCTTCATGGACTTTTCCCTTTTGCTACGAGGTCAGCACCAAGTCCCTTGACTGAGTCTAAGTCCTTGGATCACCTTCTTCGTAGTAGGTGGTTTTTTGTCTTCTTGAGAGAGAGAGAGAGAGAGAGAGAGAGAGAGAGAGAAGCAACTTGGCAGAGAAGAATGTGTTTTGACGACTTTCACAAATATCTTCTCATCAAGATTTATAGTGTAGCTTGTGTTGGTATAGAAAAAAATTGTTTTTCTTGTTTTGTTTATATGTATAAGGCTTAGTATTATCTTCAACATTAATGAAAATTGTAAAATCTTTATGACTTTTGTATGATTCTTGTAGTATTCGAATTGTAGAGAATTTGTTTATGCATACAATAAAAAATAAGTACTGCTTTCTTCACCAAACACTCAGTTCTTGAATATGTCAATAAAAATTTCGTCTCTTCTATGCGCTCATATTGAATGCTACTATGGAAAATCTCTTTTACAAGATCACCTTAGCATAGACATCTTCATCATTCCTCATTGTGGTTGTGCAATCTTTTATCTTCTTAGTGAAATTTGCACTGAAAGCTTTAGATTGACCTTGACCATCCTTACAGTGGCTTCTCATTTGGTAAGAGAGTTTATATGTCTGCATTAACATTCCTTGCACCTAAAAACCTTGCTCTAATACCATTGTTAGAAAAGTGGGAAAGTTTCCACCATTGTTGGAAACACACACTTGGGCACATAATCTCCCTTTTGCATAGACCCATCAGCATGAGAGAGAGAGAGAGAGAGAGAGAGAGAGAGAGAGAGAGATGTTGACATGCACACCTAATAATAGACGTAAAAAGAAGAGACACAAATTCTAGCCCCCAAGGTGCATGGCACACTTGTGCCCGTTGAGTATTTCATGGTTTGTTTATAAGTATCTTGTGCCAAAGTTTAGTCCTCTCTTATACAAAATCATTGTGTGTCAATCCATAATGACACACTCTAAGAGCTGGTTCACGCGTGTATCCCTCTAGGCTTAGTCTATTGCATAGACTGCGGTATTTACAAATGAACCATTGCACATACATTAAGACAAAAATTGAATTGAAAATGTCAAAAGATACATTCCACTTTATATCTCCTTTATAAGTGCATGGAAAATTTTCCTAAGATCTCATATGAATTTTATGAAGCTCAAAACGACAAAATACCACTTATGATGATGGGTGAGAGCGGGAGGCAAAGTCGGTAGAAGGGCTTGTGCATGGACACAAGGACCTAAAATATTTATATGCTTCTTTGAAAATCCCAAAAGAGTCTAAACCCCTATGTTCTTACCCCCATACTTTGGATTCAATTCCACGAACTTCAAACGTTCAAGGAAGGAGGCAAGAGCATCACCTGTCTTTCCTAGGATGGTCGTTATGGCCAAAGTTATAGGGTGCTCAAATTCATCATATAGTTTGATGCTACCTTTGGAGGTGAGAGATTCACTGAGCAATCCAAGCTACACAATGTAGCTATGTATCTCCAAAAGTCCACTCGTCGTCAATGGTGGGCTACAATGCAAACACAAGGGACCGAGTGAAAGACTTGGAAATAATGTATAATTGCTATTATACTGTAATTCTTGATGAACAAAGCCAAAGACAATGAGCTTACAACTTGATGTTGTCTTAAGCTCAAGAAGGGGGAGTCAATTTGAAAGTATGTATACAAGTTTTGAGATCACCATTTCAAAGCCGTTGTCTTCATAGAAAAAGCAACAATATTGTGTAGGGATTTCTAAGGATATGTACATGTATGTGCAAAAGCCTAAGAAAATTTCAAAAATCGTCCACCACCCCATGGTTGCTACCAAGATATTCTCTTCCAACAAGATGCCTAATAAAGATGAGGCATAGGAGAACAATTAAATGATAAGGAGGTCTATTAGGAGGAGCAATCCAGACACGAGATCAATCTTATGGTCATGTTATGGTCCTTCTTGGCGTTCTTTGTTGTTTTTCATGCACAACAAGAGGAGATTCTCTCCCAAGTTAATGATCTAAGAGAAAAGGGAATGGTACATCCCATTTCATTTTCCTTTTACTCACTTGTTCTTTTAGCGTAAAAGAAGGATGGGTCCTACCATATGTGTATGGACTATCGTGCACTAAACAAGAGTACAATAAACAATCAATTCCTAGTTCCTTGCATAGAGGACATAGTTGATAAGCTACAAGGTCCTTCCTTCTTTACCTTAGAAGTGGATTCCATCAAATAAGGATTGAGCTCAGTGACATACACAAGATCATTCTTTGCACACAATTTGGGTTGTATGGATACCTGCTAATGCCTTTTGGCCTTAGCAATGCTCCTACAACATTTAATAGGTTGATGGGAAGACTCTTTCAAAAGCATAGAGTATATATAGGAGTATTCTTTGACAATATAATCATCTACTCTAAGACTTTGGAAGAGCATAAAGAGCACTTAAAGGCATTTTTTGAAGGACTACATGCTAACAAGCTCTATATAGATAAATGGAAATAAAAGTGAATTATTTCTCAATGAGATACGATACTTGGGTCATATTATCTCTAAAGAAGGAATCCGTGTGGATCTAAATGAGTGGCCACAACCAAATAACTTACATGGGCTAGGAAGATTTATAGGCATGTGTTCCTACTATAGACGATTCATAGAGAAATTCTCTATAATAGTTGGTCCACTCTATGACTTAACTAAGAAAGGTTCAATATCAATAGAATATTAGAGAGAATCGTGCCTTTAATGAGGTAAAGCAAAATCTTACAACAAAACCACTTTTGGTTTTACTAGATTTTACTAAGTCTTTTGAAGTTCATTTTTGTGATGCATGTGGTGATAGTAGTGGGGTTGTCGTCTCATAAGAAAGACATCTCATTGTTTATGAAAGTCTTCAATTACACCCACAAGAGCAAGTACTTAGGATCTATGAAGAAGAATTGCTTGTAGTTATGTCATAATAACTAATATCTAATTCTCCTAAATGATTTTCTCATGTTAAAATGATCATTTAATATGGGGAAGTACCAAGGGAGAAAAGCTAGAATATTGGTTAGGCTGGCAGACTAGTCACAATAGGGATCCAAAGGAGAGAAAATAGGGATCCAAAGGGGGTCATCTGCAAAAGATCAATGTGCATGAATGGCAAGCAAATCACATCCGTTACAACATCAAATGACATCCAAATGTAACGAAACTTCGAAGACAAGTTTATAAGACCTAAGCACACATGCCTATGGCCTCAAACCCCACTTTAGGTCAAGTTTCAAAATCGCGATAATTAACAGAAGTGGATTTTTGACCTGGTCGTTTTAGACCTTGAATGCATCTAAATGCTTAGTAATAATGCCCCAATACCCGCCTATGCTTAGTTTCGTTTTAAAAGTGTAAATTCCTAGTTATGATGAAATTAGGCCGCGGGTCGATGACGCCAAAAGCTACGAAATACTGTGAATGGCTTATGTCAATGCTAGAGCTCTTACCTACGGTTGCAATGCAACAAACGCATTCGCAATGTGACAATCGGAGAAGGAGTAGGAAGCGC
Source organism: Adiantum capillus-veneris (assembly GCF_014529385.1). Taxonomy (NCBI): domain Eukaryota; kingdom Viridiplantae; phylum Streptophyta; class Polypodiopsida; order Polypodiales; family Pteridaceae; genus Adiantum; species Adiantum capillus-veneris. Next base: position 71,168,591 of record NC_140951.1, on the reverse strand, counting down.
GAGAAGGAGAGAAGTGAGCGTCGTTAGCTCATGCTGTGTATTTCTTATCCAAAAACTTATAAAAATTGTCTTTTATACCTTAGCCAAGGTTTTTGGGTGGTCAAAAGTAATAATACGGAGTTCTACCAAAGCTGGAAATTGAATGGCTGATACAATCTAGAAGCTTGTAGCCCCGGCTCATTAATTACAAGGTTTACCAAGAAAATAGGAGTTACAATATTCCTGATTTATCAAAATAATAATTGTTTTTACAAGGAGAACTCCGAAAAATGGTGTCCGCGTTCGCTTGCTGCTAACATTCTCCTCTTCCTCGCCTGTGTCGTCCCTTGACACAACTTTATGGGCTGAAGTAATCGTCGGGTTGACGCCGGGCGAGGCGGTCCTTCAGTGCTTCCAATGCCTTTTCGTATCTGATTTTGCGTTCTTTGTCTGGCACTTGCAAAAATTGCATGGTGACTCTATTTTTTAGTTCCACTGCCAAGTATCCTACAAATCTTGTTGTGAGGTTGCTTATCACCAGCGCAAATATCTTCGTTCGCCAGGTGAAGAAGCCAGTGTAAAATGCCTCCTCAAAAGTTAGAATATTATGCGAGGATAGAAACATGCATCGGGCATAAAATCCATAACTTCCTCTGAGGGTTGCCCACTTAGATCATAGCAGAGGCCTTTGTTTCCTTTCAAAAATGAGAGCCATGGGGCTCCTGTATGCTCAGGACCATTGAAGACGTGTATGCATGTGAGTAGCATCCAGGCAGATTTTATATAACATGGCACAGGAGAGATCTGGCAGACTTTTGAAGAATGTCATGGCGTCCTTTAGGGTTTTCACCATGTATTCTTCTGTTGCTTGGCCTCTCTCTAGAGCTGGCAACCTCGGAAAATTTAGCCATGTAGGCCTCTTCTTATGCAGTGCTTCGTGTGCTTGCCACGTCCTTACTCGCGGTACCGGACAAAATGTGGGATCTTTCTGTATGGCCGCAGGTGCTCTTGTGAACAGAATCAAATATCTTGGATTCTTGTTCAGTCAGCTTAGCCTCCACTTTGGGTGGTCTTGATCTGCGCCATCTTCTTGCATATCCTTGTATAATCTTTCCTTTACCTGTAAGAGTTCTACCTTGATGAGAGGGTATGGCAGGGATTGTTGGTGCCATTGAGCATTGATTTGATTGGGAGTGAGCTGTGTGACGTTGACAGAGTGTAAAACTCTCAACTCCCAATCCATAGTTGCCTTCCACTACTCATCTACCTCTAAGGCGGTCTTCTCCTTCATTGCATCTTCTTCAGCCTTTGACAACTGGACCATTGGCACTGTGTCTTCCTCTGTGATTTGGACCTAAAAATCTTCTCCCCCACTCGGCTCTTCGGTAGATTGTGTCTCGTATTCAGTAAATGAGACCGAGGGGATTTCCACTTGGGGCAGCTCTGAAGTGCCTGCCTCTTCCTATATATCTGGCTTTCCTTCTTTGAGGAGTTGATTCATTCTTTTCAATTCTGCAATTTCCTTAAGGAGCTCCTCCTCTCTTTGGACCCGCATGAGTGCCAGGTCTCTGCGTTGTGAGCTTTCCTTCTTTGAGGAGTTGATTCATTCTTCTCAATTCTGCAATTTCCTTAAGGAGCTCCTCCTCTCTTTGGACCCGCATGGGTGCCAGGTCTCTGCGTTGTGATTGCTCCAGCTTCAACTCCAGTTCTAAATCTCATTTTTTCTTTTCTAGAGCTTTATACACTTCATAAATTCCCTTGTTCGAGGCCACGGTTGGATTTTCTCTTAATTGCCGCAAGAAAGTGGCTTGATCATTAATTATTTGTTCAGAATACTGTAGAGATGCATTTGCTACATCTAATTGTACTTGAATCTTTTGAGCTGACAGAGAGGTTGTAAGAAGTTCATTTGTCACTTCTGTCAATTGCTCATCTTTCACTTTGCAGGCATCAGATAACTTAGTCAAGAGGTCACCCAACTCCTCCATTTCCTTCTGTTCGCTGTCCTTGGCTATCTGATGCCATTCTGCTTCAGTCTTTAGCTCTTGTACTTGCCTTTGGAGATCAGTGATAGTAGCCATTCTGTCGTTGAGCTCGCCTTGAAGAGCATCGATGACCATTTCTAATTCTTTGGCTTTAGTACTACGGTTAAAGGCTGCTGAGCGGAGTTTCTTTGTCATGATTTGCATCTGCCTTGCATACTCGTTTACTTGTAGAATGACTTCATCATTGGACTGCCACTCCTCCTGTCTTGCAAGTTGAGATGTGCCGGCATCATCTTATGTTGCTTCTTGTTGTGTTGTTATTGTTGGTGTTTCTATAGAGATGGTTGCTTTTCCTTGGCCATCCTTAGGTTTTGAAACCTCGGCAGTTGCAAGCTGAGTGGAAATTACTATTGTGGTCTCAACCCTTTCCGTTTCCACGGTTGCAGGCCTTTTCACCTTCTCAGTCTCGGTTTCTTCCTCATGTGTAGTGTTTTGCTCTTTTTCTGTATCTTGCTCTTTATCAGTTTCATCCACCTCCTTGTGAGTATCCTCGGCTGTCTACTCTAGTGCTGGTTCAGCTTCCTTTTCTTCATGTTGCTTGGCGTGGTCAATTTGTTGTGTAGCTTCCGTTTGGTGGGTTAAATCAGAATTTTTTTCCTTGTCGGTCTCGGCTTCTTCAGTGGTCTCTTGGCTTGGCGGTGATGATGGTGGAGTGGGCATGGGCTGGTCCTGTTGTTCCGGCGGCAGTGAGGTGGGTCGGGGGCATGCTTGGCCTTGCTCTTGAGTTGCTGCTTCCTCAGCTTTCTTGGCCGCTTCTTTCGCCTCTTTCAGCTTCAAGGCCTCTGTCTCTTGGTACATTCTTTCTAAATGATCCTTGGGATCCTCGGCCTCTTTCCTTGAATGATGTTTCATTCGAAGTCCCTTCAATTCGGTGGGTACCCACTTTTCTAGGTCTTTTCCCTGCGCTTTTCTAGTGCACTGATACGCCTGTTTTTCTCTTTCAAATCTTGCTTGTTTCTGCACTGGCTCCTCTTGGTGGGTAGCCACAGCTTTTCGCTTCATTTCTTCCCTCCCAGCTCTTTTTTCTTCGTTGTCAGAGCTTTCACTGCTATGCTGCTCTGATGAACTGTCATTGGATTCATCATCTGATTTAAATGATCGCTTACCAGATCTTGTAGATCTTGGAGAGGGTTGAGCTGCCAAGATCCATGTGTTCTGATTCGGGGCAGTCGGTAGGTTGTCAGCCATGCCGATGGCATGATAGGCTATTCTGGTCAATACTTCTGGTGCACCCAAGTATGTTATCTTTCCCTCCTTCTTGGTGGCCTTCAATGTTGTCAACACATATTGCGCGTGGTCCACAGGTTGTCTGGTGGTTGACTTCAGAACTTGTGTAAAAGTGGTGGCCACGGCGTGATTTGGTGTCGTGTACCTTGGTGGCCTTTTCTCCAGGAAATGAAAATGTCGATGGTACTGACGGGCTGGCTCTTCCACCTGCTTGTGGATGAGATCGACAAATGTAGCCACAACTATTTCCTTTGTAAACGTGCCCGCTGTTTTCCTATCTCTTGCTCGCATGGTCATTCCTTCAGTGGGCAATCTGAGTGCCTCTGCCACTATCTCCTTTGTAATTACAACCTCTACCTTATTTCCTTGGGCATTGCTCATGTTCAATGAATAGAGTGCAAAGTTAGCAAATTTGTAGGATTTTCTTTGGATTGTCCTTTTAGACTGAAATGTTGATAATCTGGTCCAAATTGCTTCAAATCAATTTTTGAACAAGCAAAGATGCATAAAATCATGCAAGGAACAAAACTGTATGGTCAAAACAAAAATTTGCAACCAAAGTAAATAATCGCGATTATTTACAGCTGGAAAAATTTTCAACCTTTTTGCAATCTTGGCTTTATAGGCTTGAAGTATGTACCAATTACATGCTCTGAGGGAAATATGGGCTCATTTGAATGTACAGGGTGAAAATGGTACCAGATTTTGGCTTTAGGTCTCTGAAACAATAGATATAAAGAAAATTTGAGATTTTGAAATCCAAATTGACTCAAAATTGGCTAGTGGGCTTATCTCAACATTCTCTTTGGATGTATGATGACAAAATATCCAAATTGCCCCATTTTGGCCAAAAACTAAATAATCGCGATTATTAACTTTTCTTCCAAAATTGACATTTTTTGGCATGGACTGGTTCTAGGCATGGTATAGACCTTGGGTATGAATTATGAGGTGATTTGGATCAAGAAAAGTTGTTCATAACCCAAATTTTGGCTTACACAGACTTCTTTGTGTTTTTTTGGCACTTTTGCAAGTAAAGGGTGGTCATTTTAGCTCATACTTGATTTTTGGCATGTAATAGGTGTGTACACATGATAGGTGAGGTAGATTGACAATTTCCAAGCAAAAATATTGCAAAAGTAAATAATCGCGATTATTTACAACAGTGACAAAAACTTTGCATTTCACAGAAATTTTGACCTAAACATGTTTCATACACCTAATACAAGTCCTAATTAAATTGAATTTGGTCAAGTTTGGTCATGCTGACATCACTTTGTGCTCTGTCGACTCTGTATTCACCGTTATTTGTGATTACTCTATCTGTTAGGTTGGTCGGTCAACTTTGAGGCTTTGGACTTGTCCGTAACCTCGTTGTGAAGCTACCTATCCAATTTTGGCTCATTTGGAGTCAGTTTGGCCTCGTATGTCGAATTTGACGCTCTGTAACCTTCGACCCGTTTTTCGATTTTCGAGGGCTTTACTTGATGGATTTCTCCAAACCAATCATATACATTGTATATGAACCTCATTAGCAAGCCATCTGTGGGGTCGGGTCAGAATTTTGGCCTTTCCCAAAAAACCATAATTCTCTACTGGGGATCCCCTTGACCCAGTCGAATGATCATCTAATGGTATGGAATGGTTCTATTATGTTAGGGCATGCTATGGTTCAAATCCCATCCGATTTGGTCAAGCAGGCAGGCCGCTATGGTCACTTTTAGGTCGTAGGTCTTCGTGCACTGCTCGGCTTCTAGGGTTTTTTCTAGGGCTTTAGACTAGCTACCGGCCATACAAAATGCATCATTGATTAGTAAGGAACTTATCCCTCACGTCTCCTGTGAGACGGCGCTGAAAAAGGTCAACTGTGGGCTCCAAAAATGACGCGCGAAAGAAGCTGAAATGCTCTCTTTGCAAAGGCTCCAAGTGGAAATGAGGTGGTTTTAGCGTAGGCTGGATATCTATACCTGGACTTCCCGAAACAATTTTCCCCAGATTCCCTCGTTAGTCCTATTAGGCCGTGAAATCTATGTTAAGCTCAAAAATTTCCAAAATCAAATTCCTGTAGCTCATTCTGCAAGAATTTTGCAAAAGTAGGCTTGGCCGCCTAATTTGGCCTTCCCGCTTCCATCTTCTGATTTCGTTGAAAATTTTTGTGCTTGTGCGCCTTGTCTTTCTGATCACCACCATGTCTTCCGTTTTTCCATCTGAGCTTCCCTGTTATTTATTATTAATTTTTGACCTTTTTATTTAAAAAAATCAAAGAAAATAGAAAAATGCTCTTTTAAAAAAAAATCAAGTGAAAATCCAATAATTAAGAAAATCCCTTGAAAAACACAGCTTTATTGTTGTTTGTTGGATTTCTTTATTTTTAAGCCTCCTTTTCAACAAAAATGATGAAAAATACCCAAAAAAAAAACTATTTTTTATGATTTTTTGATAATATATACACTATTTACACTCATCGGGAAGATATTATCAGTGAATTTTTCCTTGTTGATGAATTATAAGGACATTGTTAGGTAATTTTGTAAAAAATCACACGTTAACATGAAACTTTTTCCTCCCTCTTCAAACATTGCCCTTAATTACTTAGTATTTAGTAGTACCCTTCCATCCCTCCTAAATGGTGTTCTCCGGGACGACTGCGTGCATGAGTCGAACAATTGTGTCTATGCATATCCGTGATTGGCTCTACCATGATATGAAGATCAATGCAATTCAACTCAATATGTTGTGCAAGAGCTGGGTCTTGAGTAAATAACTCAAGGGTTTCCGATGTCAAGGTTTGCTTTTGATGTCCTCCAAAGAGAAAATCTTGTAGCCTTTGTGCTCTCTGTTTGATAGTACCATCGGCGTGTTTAAACACGGTGATGCTTGAGCTGTTGGGAGCACTTTAGACGGTTGTCGAGCTTTTTCTCGCCATTGGTAGCTCGGTCTGCTTGGTGCATGGTTTTTGAGAGTCTGTTGAGACTTAACTCACCACTGTTTGATTGGTTTCACATTGTGTGGAGAAGATAAGTGCTCCTTTTTCTTCCAAACCCTTTTCATGTTAGGTTCCTTGTTCATAGATGCTCGATTCTGTGCTCGAATCCTTGGAACCGTCTTCTGTTTCTTTGGTGAAATTTTAGGCACCCAGATCTGATTTGGTTTATCCACAAGTTGCGCCTTTGGTACCCAAATTTGCCTGGCTCCTTGCCTACTTGTAGCATTTGTTTGTCGAGGGGATGGAGAAGATTTACTTCGTGGATTGGTCCTCTAATTGCATCTTTTCCATTCCTCTTTGCTTGGTGCAATAGGAACAATGAGTTGCCCTCCTTTAAATGATAGCTTTAGCTGATTTGTATCCCAATCTGGTACTGCTTTGTATGTATGCATCCAAGGAATGCCAAGAATCATCGTTTTATTCATGTGTTCATCTAGCAAGCATACAAACTGATGCAGACATGAGCATCCATGTACTACCATGTTCAAGTTGACTACTCCCAATGTTGGAGTTGGGTTCTTGTTGCATCCTTTGATTGTCGTTATTCTTGAGGTCAATGCTTGACTTGTTGCCTTCTTGTATGTGTAATAACTGACTGCATTCACTCTAGCTCCTGTGTCTACAAAAGCATTGGTGCTATAATTGTTGAGTTGTAATTTGATGCAGAGATTCATTCCATCTAACCAATCGTCATCTGTTGAAACTGCGTCTTTAGGTAGTTCCCATCGTCGATCATCTAGTGTCAAAGTGTTGATGGGAATCGGTATTTGTTGATTTTTGAGAGCAGCTTTACGCTTGAGCACCTGAAGTCTAGCTTCCTCCTGGGCTTCATCAATAACATGCTGTCGCTTCATCTTCCTTTGTTTGGCTCATGCATTCTCTCTAGTAATTCATTAGTTAGTGGCAAATTGTATTTCTTTAAACGACATCCACTAATCCAATTAGCCATTGGTTCATCATCTAGGGTTGACAATTTTACTGCTTCACTTTGAGATACATCTTCAATGATAAATGGTCCATTTCCCTTTTTCTTAAACTTGGGAATGTGTTTTTTAAGGGAATAGACTAGAACTAAGTCCCCTTTCTTGAAAATTTTGGTGATTAAGTGGGAATCAAAAAACTGTTTTTGTTTCCTCTTTTGTGCATAGATATGAGCTACAGCAGTTAGCGTTTGCTCGTCTAGCTTTTCCAAATCTTCAAATCTTTCTGACAATTCATGTCCAGTCCACTCAAGAGTTTGTGCTACCCTTAAGGTCGGCAATAGAAATTCTATCGACAGTATGGCATCAAGACCATAAACAAGGTTAAAGGGTGTAGCATTTAAAGCCGTTTTGAATGAAACTCGATAAGCCCATAGAACAGCATGGAGATTCATTCCCAGTCTGTCCTTCCTGAACTAACCACTTTGGTCCCGAGCTAAGAATTTTATTCATATGCTCAGCTTGTTCGTTTGCTTGTGGGTGATAGGGCGCTGATTTGTTATGGATAACCATAAACTCATAAGCAAATACTCTACTACCTCATTGAGGAAATGAGTTCCCCGATCACTGACAATCTCTATTGACAGTCCATACCTTATGAATACATACTCATATAAGAATGCAGCAGTGGTTCTGGCATCATTCTTTTGGGTTGCTTTAGCCTCGGCCCACTTGGTCAAATAGTCCGTAGCTACAATGATATATTGAGCTTGGGTTCTATAAGCAGGTGGCTGTATCAGTCCAACAAAATCTATACCCCATTTTGCAAAGGCTCTAGCCCCCATCATTGGTCTTAAGGGCAAGTTGTCTACTCGTGTTGGCATTTTTGCTCGTTGACAAGCATCACACCTTCGAACATATTCTTTAGCATCCGCAAAAAGTGTTGGCCACCATATGCCTGCCATCAAGATTGCTCTTGCGGTGGTCTCACTAGAAAAGTGACCTCCAGCTAATCCAGCATGTGCTTGTTCTATAATCGAAATATACTCGTTTTCATTTGCACAAAGACGCAAATGTTGATCCTTACCTCTCCGATACAATTGGTTCCCAATGAGAGCATAGTCTCTTGCTTCTGTTTCAATTGCTCTTTGACGGCGTTTACTCATATCCTCAGGAAATGTTCAGTTCGATAAGTAAGTAACCAAATAGTTACTCCACTTAGGAACGGGTGACATTTGAAACAATGTTACATGAGGAATGGGTGGTTGTTTCTGACATTGAGGGCAATCTTTTACAAAAGATCGAACATCTCTTCTCATAGTCGGCCAAAATACTCCAAGTCTTAAGATTTGTTGCATAGTTTGGTCTTCCGCAAAGTGAAGTCCTATTATGGTAACATGTGCTTGACTTAGGTACTGATCCCTTTCTTCAGGGTTAATGCATAAAAGCAATATCCCATTTCGATTTCTTTTATATAGCCTCCCAGCTAGTAATTGATACATAGCCCATTGCTCGATTAAATCAACTGTGACAGGAAGTGGTGAATCCACTTGAGATATTGTCATCAATGACACAATTTTTTCCGACCATCTAGGTATCATTTCCACGGAGAACAAATAGGCATCTGGTAGATCATCATCTACCCCTTTAGGTGATTCCCTGAAAAAATCATGGAAAATGATCTGCTCGTGATGTGTAGTGCCTTTTTTTACAACCACAATGAAATCAAATTCGAGAAGAATGATAAAACATCTCACTATTCTTCCTGTGCTACATGACTTGTTGACCAAATATAACAAAGCTTGGTGGTCCACAAAGAAAACAAACTTGTTGGCCAATAGGTAATGTCTATACTTTTTAACGGCATAGATCATTCCTAATCCTTCTCTTTGAGTGGTGGTGTAATTATTTTTTCTGCCCATATTTAATTGTCGGCTAGCATAAGAAATAGGAAAGTTAATTTTCCCATCTCCTTGTTGGGCTCGTATACAATCGGGTACTTTTAATATTGGAGCTGAGGTGAGAGCTTGCTTAAGCTTCATGAAGGATTCTTCACATGCCTCAGTCCATTCAAACTGCGTAATCAAGCTATACATGGGTTTTGCAATTATAGCATACATGTAGATGAACCATCCGTAATATCCACAATGTCCCATGAAGTCTTGTAACCCTTTAACCGTTGTTGGTTTACGCAAATCAGCAATGACATGAATCTTTTCAATATCGGTAGCTATGCCATTTTTAGACACTGTGTGTCCAAGGATTTTCCCTTGTCTTCCCATGAATGTGCACTTTTCAAGGTTTAAGCAAATCCTGTAAAGTCTACATTTCTCGAATACCTTTTTGAGGTGTTTAAAATGATCAGCTCGGATTGACGAATGTACACATAAATCATCCGTGTATACTTCCAAGAATTTCCGAAGATACTCTTTAAAAGCATGGCTTATCAATCTCTGAAATGTGGCTGGAGCATTAGTTAACCCAAACAGCATAACCCGATAGGCAAATATATCCCATTCTACTGTAAAAGCAGTTTTATGCTGATCTTTTGGTCAACCAAAAGTTGATTGTATCCCAAAAAGCCATCTAGGAAGCTATAAGCTTCTTTTCCTGCCACTCGTTCTAAAACGTGCTCCGTTATCGGAAGAAGAAAGTTCTCTCTAATGGTAGCTACATTCACTTTTTTGAGATTAACGCACACTCGTAATTTCCCATTCTTCTTAGGTACTACCACAATTGGGGAGACCCAATCAATGTGTTCAATTCCGTAAATGAATTCAGCTTCCTTTAGTTTTTCAATCTCTTCTTTGATCTTCCTGGCAAATGTTTTGTTATAAGTGTATGGTCTCTGTCTACTTGGTTTCGCATCATCTCTCATGGGTATGGTATGTTGGCAGATTTATGGATCAACACCCTTGAGATCCTTGTAAGACCAAGCGAAGATATCCCGGTATTCCTTTAACAAGCTTAGCAAAACCTTTTCTTCTTCTTTTGTTAGGTAATTTGCAATGTAAGCCAGTCTTAGGCTCTTATCCTGGTTCAGCCAAGTCTACCCTTTTAGCGTTTTCAGGGCCTTCGTAAGACTCGCTTTGTTTCCGTAGTTCCCTAACCGGTTGTTCGATTATGATTTTTCGATCTTGGAGAGTATACTTTTTGTAATGGGATGGAACATGCATTACATCCTTACCATCCTCTTCCGTGGTTTCCAATTCGGTGGTGTATATCTCCTTTAGAGTTTTTTTTCAACTCTTGATATTTCTTTTTCCGCTCGACTTTGGTCATGAGTGGTTTTTTATCTTTATGTTCTTCGTGAGTACCCTTCCTTATTTTTCTCGATATCTGAGACATTTATGAGTTTCCGTTTGAAGGATATCTGCCAGTTATTTTATCCTTGACACAATCATTAGCATCTATTTGCATCAGGAATTGTGTTTTACTGGAGACTGATGGCATAGGTCGTGCGTTCACAATTTTAGTGTCTCTCTTTCTTCTATACCATTTATGTCTTCTTGATTTCTGGTTTGGAAAGTCAAAAAACTTTTCCTCTCCTCCCTTTAAGAGTAATTGAGCCCTCGTATGCTCTTTTTCAGATCCCGAATCTTCTGAGGTAGCTGAGTGTTCATCTAACTCATCAGTTGCATCGTAATAGAGGTTAGAAAAGACTTGTTGAGCTTTCATCAAGTCCTTTGTTTTCTCATCCTTGTTTTCTCATCCTTGTTTTCAATGTTAAGGACTGACATCATTTGGATGGGAATTATGTCGTAGCCATCCTCATTGCAAAATTGAGTAGGCATAGACGTGTTCACGCATACATCCATTGTGGCTAAGATTTGAGTCCACTCAAATGGTTCGAATAAATGCTTTGGAAAGGGTTCAGGTATGTAGGCTTCGTCTGTATAGTCCCTTTCTAGGATACATTCCTCTCGTCTTAAGCTTCCATTTTCTGAAGCTCCGCACATCCAAATAGGAGTGTCTTTGTTTAGCCAAGATGGAAGTTTAGTTTCAACCGAAGAGACTGAATCAAACTCTTGGATGGTTGTTTTCAAGATGTCTCTATGGGTGTGATCTATTAGATTGACTCTTGTTATAGATCCCACTTGCTTCAAGTACAGATAGTCATTTCCCCACTCTTGGATAAGTTGTACCTGTCGCATGAAAGGTCTTCCCAATATGATTTCATAGTTGAGTTTTTTCCCAAAGTCTACTATGGCAAAAGTGTGTTGATATTCAATTCCACAGGAGTTGACTATCACTTTTTCTAGTAGCCCTAATGGTCTTTCAATGTGTCCGTCAGCCAACTGCAATTTCATTCGCGTTTGTTTAATGGCTGGCTGTCCCCAGGATTCCCATACTACTTTAGTGGCTATGGCAATGCCAGCTCCACTATCCAGTATTGCCATGGTTTTAATGTCATTATACTTCACTGGGAGGGTAGTGTTTCCTTCTTCCCCTTCATAATATTCTCCGACCTTGTTCATAGGAACTGATCGAATCTCTTTGTATTCCGTTTCATTTTTTGAGTTTCCCAGATTCTTAGAGATTAACTCCGTTATCCCCACCTTTTCTAGGGTTTTCTGTAAATCATTCCATAAGTATGGCCTGAGTTTCAACAGTCCTCCCAAAGTAAGAGTGCATTGAATAGGTGTAGACACGATTGAATGAATGTTGTCTACTTCTAGGGTCTGTTTGGCTCTTTTGACTTGAGTGGTTTTGCAAATGATAGATTCATCTTCGTTATCTCCCAAGTAAGAAGGTAATGTTTTTAATGTCATTGGTTTAGATATCCCTGAAGCCTCTGATCTGCAATCCCCGTATAAGGATTGTATATCCATGTTTATATCAGATGGTAGGTTATCCAACCAGACTTCCTCTATAGGAGCCGACTTTAAAGTTAGGCTCCCATCATTGATCTCCCTTACCTTTCCCATAAGTGTCCTGGCCAGTCTTCCTCTACGAATGGAATTCCTATTAAGGCATCTTCACTGTCCGGCACTATGAGCTCTGGTTCATTTGTTTCAATGTGGGGTTTTTTCCACCACATCGGATTTTTCTTTCGTTTCTTCTCACTACAAGAGGTTGTGTGCTCTTGTGACGCTGTTAGCGACGGAAATACACTGGGTTTTTATAACCCCCGGCGTCGCTAAAACCGTCGCTATGAGCGTCGCTACGAGAGCGTCGCTATATGCGTCGCTATAGGCGTCGCTATATACGTCGCTATAAGCGTCGCTATATAGCGACGCATATAGCGACGCCTATAGCAACGCATATAGCGACGTTTACACAGAAGACTATAGCGACGCTCATAGCGACGCTACAGTGCCATAAATAGCGACGCTTATAGCGACGCCCGAGAGAATTGATTCATATTGTACTTGATTCACTTTTTAAAAAAAGTGCAAGGGTAGATAATAGAACCAAAATAGTCACCCACAAGACGCATTGTTTGCAAAATTGACAATTGTACACATCATAGGCAAAATGAATTGATTGGCAAATGTAATAATGACAATTGTACAACATCATAGGCATGAAGAATTGATTGGCAAAAGGAACTGCGGTGACAAATGTAATAATATACATGGTTCAAAAAGACGTATAAAATCCGTCTCATGATACATAAGCTATGAGAAACCCTAAACTAATGCTATCTAGCTACGGCTAAACTGACGTCGTGTAGTCAGACGTCTCATCGCGTCCAAGCGGCGTATCTGTCGGATTCTGCAAAAAAAGACAATAAGACAGCTTTCAGTAAGTATAAACATATAACGACATTTATAAAACAATACAAAAAATAAAAAAGAGTAAACCCTAATACTAACCATGCCGCCGCGAGAACTGAGAATGTCCATCAGGGCGTTTAAGCCCTTCCTGCCTGCGTACTCGCGCTCGTACGGTGTGGGATCACGTCCTGTCATCGACCACTGTCAAAACATACAAAGATTTCATTATGTTAGAACTAAAAAACTCATAAACCCTAAACTATCGAACATGCATAAAGAGCAATGTGAAAACACTTACAAAATCGGCCTCAAATGATGCCCATCCACCGCTCCCCAAGTGGTGCGATCTCCCTGCCTCTACTCGCGCTCTGGCTGCATCCTTTTGTTGCTTCCACTTGTCGGGATTCTCGCGTGCTGCTTTCTTCGCATTCTTCCAATCTTCTTTGGCCAGCCAATCTGGCCTGTTCCACCCATTTTTGATTGCTTTTTGCACTTCGGAACGCTTGTGTTTGCAGTATTCGCGCATTCGAATCTTCATCAGGTCTTCATTGAAGCGCTGATCCCGTGTTGGAACGGGAAACTCATCATGAAGTATGCTGATGACTCTGTTTTTTAAATCACTTGGTACTTCACTCCATTTGTTTAGTATGTAGTGTCTAAACAGCTGAGAGCAAAGACCACGCATGCGCGAGATCACCTTCTTGCCGTCATCATCCATGATGATTCCGCCGCTGATGTCGACGGAGTAAGGCAAGCCCTCTGGCCGGTGACGCGTGAACCTGGGTGTCCCGGCAGGGGTCACTAGCGGCGTGTCGATGGGGGTACGGACGTCAGGTGTCTCCACCGGCGTCTGGGCCCCGAAGTGAGGAGTATCGAGTGGGGTGGCTCCTGGCGGAGTAGGTAGAGGTGTGTAGCTTCTAGGAACAGTCAGCCGTGCAAAACCTGGCGTAGATGGCGATGCTGTGGCTGGTGTGGGGGCGGGCAAAGAAGGGGAGGGTAAAGAGCCTCGTCGAACACGAGGCGGTGTGGAGGCATCGGTGGTGGAATCCCCACAACAACCGCCACCGCCACCACTAGAGCGCCGGTGTCTAGACGAGTGTGAAGCTCGTCTCGTCGACGCCGAAGCTTCGGAGCGCGCCGAATGCTCCGAAAGAGAGGGAGATGCGGATGGAGTAGGAACGCGCGATGATGCGCCAGAGCGATGACGCTCCACGTACCACTGTCTCTGCTGCGGTGACAAAGAAGAAAGAAACTCCTCATCATCCATACCTGCATTAAACACACGAATATTTAAACTTAATATTGAATGAATAGAGTAGACAATGACGCTGTCAGGAGTTTTTTGGAGCAAGGGATTGTGCATATGTACATACCCATGCATGGTGCATCAAATAAAGGATTGCCCATTTTCCTTAGCCAGGTGGTTACGTGGGGCCCACATGTGTACAGGTAGGACACCATGTACATAGTGCATCGATTTTCATCGTTACTAGTACCATTGTGTTTTTCTACAATAAGGAGGAGTTGGTAGCGTGTAAAACTTCTCGAGGAAGCTATCCGCGGGCCGACGACATGAGGTCAGCAGGTGCGTCAGATGGCATCTAGTGGCGTCAGGAGGGCGAACGAGGTCAATATTTGCACGCAGATGAGGACAGATACAACGTGGGTGTTTTCTTGTGAGAGTTACGCAGAAAGTTCATCATTAGGACCACTTTTTGGGGCCACTTCACGTGGTGGCGAGATGCATTATTGGAAAAAAAGCTGAGTGCCAGGTGTGCGAATGATGCAAAAAGGTGACAACTATGCACTGCGAGGTCAGTTTTTGGCCTGTTCGGGGTCCGTTTGAGGTCATCTAAAAGGCCAAGGGTGCCCAACTAATAAAGCTAAGTGTGGGAACTAAAAAAACTGAGAGAAGACCAGAAAAAACGTGGAGAAGAGAGGAGGAACAGCCGCAGGTGTGTTTTTGCTCATTTTGGAGCCTGTTTTGGCCGTAAACTGCTCATCCGAGGTCGGATTTGAGCACTTTGACATTGTAGACTGGGGTTTTGGGCCGTTCCGGACGCGATGGCACTGTCCATTTTGCCAAATTCCTCACTCTTTTCCTGCTGTTTTTCTGTGTAAGTTTCTCCTATGAGCGAAGTTTCTGCTCTAGTTTGTGATTGTATCTGGTATCTTTTACCCATATTGTGTGAGCTGTTTGCCCCATTGGTGTTGGCCCAAGCTCATTTGTATCTAAACATCAGAAATTCTCCTCTTTTGAGCTGAGTTTTTTGGGTGTGTGTGTGTGTATGTGTGTGTCTGTGTGGAGTGGGCAAGTGGATAGTCTCTCTCCTCTCACTCCAGAGGTGTGTTCCCTGTCTCGGCCAGGTGTGTTGTGTAAGCCGAGTGGTGCCCCATAGTGTGTGTGTGTATCTTCCCAAGAGTGTGTGTCGGGTCGTTATAGAGGCGCTGTGTGTGTTTTCATCCCGCTCACATTCTTTTGGCGCCCCCACGGAGGATCTTCTTCGAGTACCTTCTGCTTCGAGCTTCAAGCTTCAAGCTTCGAGATTCGCGGTTACAGGTTACAGGTTACAGGTTACGGTTACAGGTACAGGTATAGGTACAGGTACAAGTACAGGTGATTCACACAGGTACAGGTAGCTGGAGTACAGTGATATACTAGCAGTGATGTCACTTGCAGTTGTTGTGGGAATGCATCACTTGGCGCCTATTTGAGCGCATTGTCTGTTGGATTGTACGTTACTTGTGGAAACTGCCATTGTACGCCTTTGTGGAGCCATATATGGTTTTATTTGGCAGTCCCAGCCATTTCTGAGACTTGGTCTGGAAGATAGTCATTTCTGAGACTTGACTATACGCGATTTGCATTAGCTTTCGTGTGAGGGTCGATAGCGTGAGGTTTTTATTGAGCTGGGGGATTCTCAAATGTGGAGATCCTTTCGGTGATACAGGTAGCTGGAGCACCCTTTTCGTGACCTCGCCATAGGCTATGTACTAGTGAGTCCTACTTGATGCTCGGGTTCTATTGTTGACAGTTTATGCATACATAGACAGTCTATATTTTGGGTTCCTACTGCTCTACTTCTGGGGAAACTCTGTCGAAATTTTCCCAAGTTATGATGGCTGGTTTTTTGGTATTTTGAGCCATTTATGCTGTTATGCTGCTGAAATTTTGGCAAAATCAGAGGTTGAGTCAGGTGTGCCTTCTTGGGAGCTTCATGGTTGGCTTTAATGGATGATCAAAATGGCCCTCAGTTCACTCCTTTTCATTTAACGCAAAGAATTCAGATTAATGTTCATGTGTCCAAGAAGATCTTTTTCCAGCAGCGCATAGTCTTTATGTTTGGGCCAAGAAGATTGAGAGAGATCCTGGAATGTCCTTTGCCTGTTGTCATTCCGATGATCAACTATGAAAACTCATTTGATGTGCATGTGTTTGTCCTTATCTAAAGTTGAGCTCCATTGAAGTTTCTAGGGATTGGGAAGTGAAAAGTTTTGGGTTCTTGCACGTGTGTTCGAAGGGGTTCTCAAAGCATTGTAACTTGGGTAACCATGGCTTTCTCTTATCCGGAATTTCATGGAAGAAGTGGTGAAGATGCGGAAGACTTTCTGGAGCAAGTCGAGGTGGCATGCATAAGCAACAATATGTGTGATGAGGACAAGATTTTGAGGCTATTTGGATTGCTTTTGAAAGATGAGGCCCGTGTTTGGTTCATGGATTTGGAAGCTAAAGAAGCAGTGGCTTCTTCTTATGGTTTGAGTCTTGACAAGTTTATAGAAGCTTTTTTAGAGCGTTTCCACGTTTTTGAAGATGCAAATGCAGTATGGAATGAGCTCAATGCTCTTAAGAAAGGTTCTTGTCAAGGTGTTGATGCCTATGTACAAGGTTTTACAGATTTATGGACTCGTTGGTGTGTTGCTCTTAAGGATGAGACCCCCCCTTGTTCATTCAAGAAAAGTTTTTTTGTTGATGGTTTGTCACCTTGGTTGCGTTTTGAGGTTGAGTTGAAGAGGCCCGAGTCTTTTGAAGATGCAGTATGCATTGCAAAGCACAAGGAATGGAAGTTTAAGCGTCTTGAGGAACATGGTATCAGTACAGGTATGCATGTGCAAGATGGATTTGACATGGAAGATGAAGTTAAGCCTAAGCAGGTGAAAAGTAGCCTATCCTATGATGTTTCTCGTTTCTTCCCAAGGTCTATTGTGAAGCGTAAAGAGGTCTTGCAGGTTGACAGGTTTATGGAAGAGCCTAAAGAGGTGAGTAATGCTTTGGATACAGAATTGAAAAGTCTTGAAGAGGATGCATTGGCTACTTGTGTACCTTGTGATTCTCGGTGTGAGTGTGAGGTTGAGGTTATTGATGATGAGCACGTATCTTTGGATACTAGTTCCTTGGAAATTAGGGAAGAGGGCAAGGTTGAGAGCCATTTTGTGGATTTGTTGGATGTGGAGCCTGTGTTGAAGCCATATTTTGATGTATGTGCAGTGATTGAACCGATTTGTGAGCATGATTGTGGTTTAGAGCAGGGATCTGTTTTCTTGGAGACTGATGAACCCATGCTAGAAGCTATGGATAGTGGTGCTAGCCATGATTATGATGTGGATAAAGTTATGTGTGATGATGAGTATGCTTATGATGATGAGAAGGGGTTTGGCATATATGAGTCCAATCTCAGCTATGTGGATGCCTATGCTAGGGATATGTGTGTTGCGGGGATACTTTTGTGCTTTGGATATCAACAACTTTACCTTCACACAATGCTTTTAGCTACTTGGGTGCATGATTTGCAGGTTGTTGCTATGGCTGGTGAAGCCAAGATGCCAGGTGATGAGTCACTTGAGTTGTCTCTATCTGTTGGGTTGAATGTGGCATGCAATATTTATGCTTTTGGAACTCTAGACATGGCGGATGTGTTAGTTGGATATTCCTATGGTGCATTTTGGTTGATTGTTGACAAATGTAGGTGTGATGTTATGATGCTTCTTGTGAATCAGGCGATATGCCTTTGGCCTTTTGATCCAGGTGGAATGAGCATCTACTAGTGCTGCTGCTGAGCATGAATGCTCTAGCAGGCTAGGGGGTGGGCAAATTATGTCAGGAGTTTTTTGGAGCAAGGGATTGCGCATATGTACATACCCATGCATGGTGCATCAAATAAAGGATTGCCCATTTTCCTTAGCCAGGTGGTTACGTGGGGCCCACATGTGTACAGGTAGGACACCATGTACATAGTGCATCGATTTTCATCGTTACTAGTACCATTGTGTTTTTCTACAATAAGGAGGAGTTGGTAGCGCGTAAAACTTCTCGAGGAAGCTATCCGCGGGCCGACGACATGAGGTCAGCAGGTGCGTCAGATGGCATCTAGTGGCGTCAGGAGGGCGAACGAGGTCAATATTTGCACGCAGATGAGGACAGATACAACGTGGATGTTTTCTTGTGAGAGTTACGCAGAAAGGTCATCATTAGGACCACTTTTTGGGGCCACTTCACGTGGTGGCGAGATGCATTATTGGAAAAAAAGCTGAGTGCCAGGTGTGCGAATGATGCAAAAGGTGACAACTATGCACTGCGAGGCTAGTTTTTGGCCTGTTCGGGGTCCGTTTGAGGTCATCTAAAAGGCCAAGGGTGCCCAACTAATAAAGCTAAGTGTGGGAACTGAAAAAACTGAGAGAAGACCAGAAAAAACGTGGAGAAGAGAGGAGGAACAGCCGCAGGTGTGTTTTTGCTCATTTTGGAGCCTGTTTTGGCCGTAAACTGCTCATCCGAGGTCGGATTTGAGCACTTTGACATTGTAGACTGGGGTTTTGGGTCGTTCCGGACGCGATGGCGCTGTCCATTTTGCCAAATTCCTCACTCTTTTCCTGCTGTTTTTCTGTGTAAGTTTCTCCTATGAGCGAAGTTTCTGCTCTAGTTTGTGATTGTATCTGGTATCTTTTACCCATATTGTGTGAGTTGTTTGCCCCATTGGTGTTGGCCCAAGCTCATTTGTATCTAAACATCAGAAATTCTCCTCTTTTGAGCTGAGTTTTTTGGGTGTGTGTGTGTATGTGTGTGTCTGTGTGGAGTGGGCAAGTGGATAGTCTCTCTCCTCTCACTCCAGAGGTGTGTTCCCTGTCTCGGCCAGGTGTGTTGTGTAAGCCGAGTGGTGCCCCATAGTGTGTGTGTGTATCTTCCCAAGAGTGTGTGTCGGGTCGTTATAGAGGCGCTGTGTGTGTTTTCATCCCGCTCACAACGCAAAGACCATTAAATACAATGACGTAATGACGCATATAAATACAATGACGCAATGAATTGAGTGATAGAAGAGGCAAGTCGAAAACTCAGAATTTTCAATCAAAAGATGTGAGCGCGTGTAGAAAAGAGCGTTATACACCATGGAAGGTACTTAGAGAGCCAGAGCTTTTACAACACGGAGCAAAATTGTTCAAATACAATATTTGTGGCTTTAAGAGATCTCTCTCTCATCCTCGCATAACTCAGCATAACTTCCTATATCTATATAGAGCTCTCCGTTTAAACACATATCCTCTGTTTCATTTTGTAGCTCCTCTGCATGCACCCCATATAGAGTAGTAGCATCTTGATGCTCGTCTGGCACCACCGCAGCGGCTTCTGATTGAGCATCTTCTCTGATCTCCTCCATTGATGTCGTTGTGATTGGCACATGGTAGCCTTCATACGTCCTTGCACTACGAGGGGCTACCTCTATGACGTACCACCAGTTTGATGTAGACTTTGTAGGATGAAATATTACCTGCCAGAGCCACATAACTTACATGAGAGCTTTCAAGCACATAACTTGTAAAAGGGGGATGTTAACTATTTACATACTTACTTGTTCACAATGCTCGGGTAGTACGAAAGTGTCTCTTAGGTCAGTCCATTTCTTAGTAGAATCCACCTCAAGAAAACCAGACTCTCCTCTACGCACAGTAGCGTTGCGACCCTCCATGATTATCTTGAACCATTGCACGTCGAACAAGTCGACAAAAAATCCTCTGTAATCGATCCTCAAAATCTCTTGCAGCGTGCCGAAGTAAGTGAGTTCCGCCACCACAGGATCTGCATCAGAGGAACGTCGTCGACTAGACTGTTCAAATTTTGCCATGATTCCACAATCTTGAGTAAAACGCTTTTTGTCGATTCGTTCCACCCTAAAATGTCGACCTTTACACCATGCTGCTGTGTATGACTTATACTACAACGAACAAAGATTATAAGTGGCCGTTCAAACGTTTATAAATAAAGTCACTTGCTAGTCGTACATTGCAAACTTACCTTGGTCGCGCAACCCCGAGAGTACTCCCACTCTTCTTCAGTCACTTCGTCACCGCATTGTTGTGCGCTTTTCAATTGGTTGTGCAACCATCTTAAGCTCATGAAGGTTGGTAGGCTCTCCAGAACCGCTGGATAGTGCACCGGTGGTCGTCTTCCCCGTCTCCACTCGATTCGTGCCCTTTGTCGCTCTTGCTTTGCATCCTCATATTGTGAAATCCACTTTTGCATCACTGGATTGTGAAGCATGCAAAATCGGTTGATTTTAGCCTCTAGATCTTCCGTCATCTTCTTCTCAACACCGAGATTGCACATGACAATCCCAGATATGCGCTCATCATCTATGGTTCGCCATAGCGTGTCCCGGGATTTATCAAATCCGTCTAGACACTCTCCAATGTACACTAGGGACTCTGATACCAACCAACCTTCTGCCATGCTACCCTCCGGACGTGCCTTTTGACGCACATATCCCTTAAGCGTTTTCATGAAACGCTCTAAGAAGAACATCCATCTGGAATGAACTATGCCAGCTATTTCCACCTCATCAACTATGTGAACAAGAAGATGCACCTGAATGGTTAGCATTGTAGTAGGAAAATGTTTCTCAAACATGCACACAAGCTCCGCAGCATTTAGTTTGGCGAATGGTATGGAGTCTACGTTGATCTCCTTTTGTGAGATCCATTGCACCAGCTTTGCAAGTTTGTAGATTGTGTTACGGATGTCGAGAGACAAACATCCCTCAATGGCAACCGGTAAAATAAAGTGTAAAGTATGTGCAACAATGATATTAAAGTCCACATTTTATGCAATGATATTAAAGTCCACTATGAACGTACCTGACACATTTTATGCCAATCGTGTGACTTCAAACCGGTAAGCTTTCCTTCTTTAGTAAAACATGTTCGGAGCGAGTGCATTACGCCAGTGGGGGTCCGCAAAGATCGAATGGTCTCTTTTACTTTGCGTTCTTGGGCTCCTGTGAAAATCCATGGTGCTTTAGGGAGTTTTATCGATCCATCAGACGCTGTTTGCGGCCAATATTGCTCCATACGATCCACATTTCTAAGGTCAACTCTGGCTCCCAAAGTATCTTTCTCACTACAAGAGGCTCTTCATATTAGCGACGCTCACACAGCGACGCTCAAAAATTTTTTTTCCCGGCGTCGCTATGAGCGTCGCAAATTTACAAAGAAATTTGCGACGCTTATAGCGACGCTCATAGCGACGCCGGCTGGGGTAAAAAAATAACCGAGCGCGCCCAAAAACTCAGATCTCAAATCTGAGTTTTTCGGCGCCCTCAAGCAAGGAGCAGGTAACGCTCTCCCTCACTCTCTCTCTCTCTCTCTCTCTCTCTCTCTCTCTCTCTCTCTCTTTTTCTTCTCCACACACACACACACACACGAGGAGAGGAAGGAGAGCCGGGTATGCTCCTTCCCTCTCCTCATTCTCATGTTCCCTTCCCCTCTTTCTCTCTCCCTCTCTCTCTCTCTCACACACACACATACACACACACACATAGTGTTTTTGAGAGAGAGAGAGAGAGAGAGAGAGAGAGAGAGAGAGAGAGAGAGAGAGAGAGAGAGAGAGAGTACAAACAAAAACAAAAACGCACACACACATACATAAACAAAGAATGCACACACACATTGAGAGAGAAAAAGAGAGAGAGAGCATGCATAAACAAAAAACGCACGCATTGAGAGTGAAAGAGAGAGAGAGAACATGCATAAACAAAAAACGCACACATTGAGAGAGGAAAAGAGAGAGAAAACATGCATACGATCGAAAAAAACGCACACACATTGAAAGAGAAAGAGAGAGAAACTAATTTAACGTCGTAGGAAACTAATTAAAATTAAAAGACCTAAAGATCTAGCCGACGAGGAGTTGAACTCAAGACCTATTATTCAAGAGGGAAATGGCATAATCAATCTATCATACTTGGCATGGGTGATAGAAAGGTTATACCATTTATCTCTTTTTATTGGCACACACATCCACACACGCGCACACACACAAGAAGAAGAGAGTTATAACGTCGTAGGAAACTATCTTAAAAGACGTTAAAGATTAGGTTATATGTAGACTTACATTAAATTAGATTTAGGTTTATTTTTAACTAGATTTACGTTTATTTAAGCTAGATTTAGATTTACGTTATATTAGATTAGATTTAGGTCTCCATAGACTGTGATGCCTGCATGAAGCGGGTGAAGAAAGCCCTCAATGGAATATAGGGTATTGCTGCCTTCACTCATGGTGGGCTCCGTCGATCCAAAAGTACTGGTGAAATGTCTTCAGAAGATAGGGAAGAAGGTGGATCTTCAGGGCGGCAAGAGTCACTACATCCCCGACACAATGACCATCTAGACAACCTCTAGTCATTAGACTTACATTAAATTAGATTTAGCTTTATTTTTAGTTAGATTTACGTTTATTTAGATTTACGCTTATTTACGTTAGATCGAGTCCACGCAAGAATTACTTACGGTTTAGGGTTTAGAGTTAGACGAACAGTGAAAAGATCTACTGTGAAAAGATGTTAAGATGAAGTGAAGTGCTACAGCTAGAGAAGAGGCAAAGGGGTTTTGTCCACTACATGCAGTATCATGTAGACGTGGGTGTGTAGATTTCTTGTACCCACAAATATAGGTATTGACCAATAAAGACGAGATTATAACCCGGTGGTTTTGATCTCCGTGCACCTCTAGACCGAGGTGTGCGGGGATTGGACATGACTAGAGAATGTGAAGTAGAGAGAGAGAGAGAGAGAGAGAGAGAGAGAGAGAGAGAGAGAGAGAGAGAGAGAGAGAGAGAGAGAGAGTGAGAGAGAGAGATAAGACGAAGAATGCCAATAGAATATTAAATTTGTTGTCCAGGTTATAAGTTTTTTATCCTCATTATGAGTAGCGACGAGGATGTGGGACCGTCCAACCGAAACACCTATCTCTCAACGAGGGTCTTATGTCCTTGTAATCAATGCAAGCATGATGTGCGACGGACAAGACGTGTTTCTTTGCAGCACGTTCGCGAATTTGGCGAGTTCGATCCATCTATTATAGATCGAGTTGTTGCCAATTATAACTCGTCGGACTCTGACGCTGGCCAACAAGCAGCAATCTTGCAACCCAATAGACGTGTTCGCAGGCGCTTTGGTCAAGCAGCATATGTGAGGCGACAAGATGTAGCCTCTGACAGCTCGGGGGATGATCATGCAGAGCACATTCCCAACGAGGCAATGTTTGAGCCCGAGATTGATGAAATGATCGAGACGATCATGGATTCAGAAAGGCTTATCTATGATGATATGAAAAGTGAAGCCGATACGCCATTGTATAATGGAGCACGTATGTCTAGATTGAAAGCACTCTTGGTTCTTCTCAACATGCAGGCAAAGTTTGGATGGAGTGACACTAGCGTCACAGCGCTTTTCAGGTGATCTATTACAATTAGTTTACTTTAATAGAACTCTAAATGTATAATGATCTGATAGATTTTTACACGACTGTATCATATTTTTATGTTGTGTAGATTGCTGAAAGAGCACATACTACCAGCTGACAATGTGATGCCAGATTCCCGAGATGAAGCAAGAAAGATTTTGCGAAACTTGGGGATGGATTACAATTCTATCCACGCTTGTCCTAATGACTGCATTCTTTTCAGAGGGGAATACATAGACATGGAGAAGTGTCCGAAATGTGATTCCGAAAGATATCGAGTAGATCTCCACGGGACAAAAATTCCACAAAAGGTTTTGCGACATTTCCCTCTGCTTCCTCGCATCAAGCATTTCTTCGAATGTAAGTCCATGGCCGCCCTAGCATCATGGCATGAGGAGAATAAATCTTCGGATGGTGTGCTACGAATTCCTGCAGATTGCGTAGCGTGGAAACATATAGATGGAACATGGTCTAATTTTGCCAGGGAAGCTCGAAATTTGCGCTTAGGCCTGGCTATGGATGGCGTAAATCCATTTGGTCAAAGATCAACATCTTACAGTGTATGGCCCGTTGTCATCGTCAACTACAACATTCCCCCGTGGTTGACTACGAAGAAGGGGCACCTATGGCTAAGCTTGATTGTGCCAGGGCGATATAAAGTGGGGAATATGGATGTGTATCTTCGTCCACTATTGGAAGAGCTACAACAATTGTGGATTGGCATAGAGGTGGTGGATATGAGCCGACACACAGGACGACGGAATGCTTTGATCAGAGGCATTCTAATGTGGACCATGCATGACTATCCCGGGCTAACAGAATGCTCAGGTGATCTATTGACACTCCTCACTCAGACACTGTAAATCTTGTTTTTTCCCATAGTTGATCTATTATCATGTGTATACATGCAGGGCTTCAAACAAGCGGATACAGAGCATGTGTCACATGTGGACCTAACTGAATGCACGTAGGGCACCCTCACTGAAGAAGCAAATCTACGAAGGTCATCAAGCGTATCTTCCAGAGAATCATGTGTTACGCGACGGCTTTTTGGGAAGAGAGCCACCAAGGATGTCTGCACAAGCATGGTTAGAGCAGAAGGAGATGTGCGATGACGGATTGCCTCCAGGGATGAAGAGACTATCTCTATGGTACGAGTTACCATACTGGCCCCGACTCATGATCAATCACTTGCTCGATCCAATGCACATATTCAAGAATGTGGGTAATCTACTATGGGACCATTTGACCGGCAAGAAAGATACTTTGGGAGCCAGAGTTGACCTTAGAAATGTGGATCGTATGGAGAAATATTGGCCTCAAACAGCGTCTGATGGATCGATAAAACTCCCTAAAGCACCATGGATTTTCACAGGAGCCCAAGAACGCAAAGTAAAAGAGACCATTCGATCTTTGCGGACCCCCACTGGCGTAATGCACTCGCTCCGAACGTGTTTTACTAAAGAAGGAAAGCTTACCAGTTTGAAGTCACACGATTGGCATAAAATGTGTCAGGTACGTTCATAGTGGACTTTAATATCATTGCATAAAACGTGGACTTTAATA
The DNA here is from genome assembly GCF_014529385.1 of Adiantum capillus-veneris. Classification (NCBI taxonomy): domain Eukaryota; kingdom Viridiplantae; phylum Streptophyta; class Polypodiopsida; order Polypodiales; family Pteridaceae; genus Adiantum; species Adiantum capillus-veneris. Next base: position 71,143,420 of record NC_140951.1, on the reverse strand, counting down.
TCATTGCTGCACATACTTTACAGTTTATTTTACCGGTTGCCATTGAGGGATGTTTGTCTCTCGACATCCGTAACACAATCTACAAACTTGCAAAGCTGGTGCAATGGATCTCACAAAAGGAGATCAACGTAGACTCCATACCATTCGCCAAACTAAATGCTGCGGAGCTTGTGTGCATGTTTGAGAAACATTTTCCTACTACAATGCTAACCATTCAGGTGCATCTTCTTGTTCACATAGTTGATGAGGTGGAAATAGCTGGCACAGTTCATTCCAGATGGATGTTCTTCTTAGAGCGTTTCATGAAAACGCTTAAGGGATATGTGCGTCAAAAGGCACGTCCGGAGGGTAGCATGGCAGAAGGTTGGTTGGTATCAGAGTCCCTAGTGTACATTGGAGAGTGGCTAGACGGATTTGATAAATCCCGGGACACGCTATGGCGAACCATAGATGATGAGCGCATATCTGGGATTGTCATGTGCAATCTCGGTGTTGAGAAGAAGATGACGGAAGATCTAGAGGCTAAAATCAACCGATTTTGCATGCTTCACAATCCAGTGATGCAAAAGTGGATTTCACAATATGAGGATGCAAAGCAAGAGCGACAAAGGACACGAATCGAGTGGAGACGGGGAAGACGACCACCGGTGCACTATCCAGCGGTTCTGGAGAGCCTACCAACCTTCATGAGCTTAAGATGGTTGCACAACCAATTGAAAAGCGCACAACAATGCGGTGACAAAGTGACTGAAGAAGAGTGGGAGTACTCTTGGGGTTGCGCGACCAAGGTAAGTTTGCAATGTACGACTAGCAAGTGACTTTATTTATAAACGTTTGAACGGCCACTTATAATCTTTGTTCATTGTAGTATAAGTCATACACAGCAGCATGGTGTAAAGGTCGACATTTTAGGGTGGAACGAATCGACAAAAAGCATTTTACTCAAGATTGTGGAATCATGGCAAAATTTGAACAGTCTAGTCGACGACGTTCCTCTGATGCAGATCCTGTGGTGGCGGAACTCACTTACTTCGGCACGCTGCAAGAGATTTTGAGGATCGATTACAGAGGATTTTTTGTCGACTTGTTCGACGTGCAATGGTTCAAGATAATCATGGAGGGTCGCAACGCTACTGTGCGTAGAGGAGAGTCTGGTTTTCTTGAGGTGGATTCTACTAAGAAATGGACTGACCTAAGAGACACTTTCGTACTACCCGAGCATTGTGAACAAGTAAGTATGTAAATAGTTAACATCCCCCTTTTACAAGTTATGTGCTTGAAAGCTCTCATGTAAGTTATGTGGCTCTGGCAGGTAATATTTCATCCTACAAAGTCTACATCAAACTGGTGGTACGTCATAGAGGTAGCCCCTCGTAGTGCAAGGACGTATGAAGGCTACCATGTGCCAATCACAACGACATCAATGGAAGAGATCAGAGAAGATGCTCAATCAGAAGCCGCTGCGGTGGTGCCAGACGAGCATCAAGATGCTACTACTCTATATGGGGTGCATGCAAAGGAGCTACAAAATGAAACAGAGGATATGTGTTTAAACAGAGAGCTCTATATAGATATAGGAAGTTATGCTGAGTTATGCGAGGATGAGAGAGAGATCTCTTAAAGCCACAAATATTGTATTTGAACAATTTTGCTCCGTGTTGTAAAAGCTCTGGCTCTCTAAGTACCTTCCATGGTGTATAACGCTCTTTTCTACACGCGCTCACATCTTTTGATTGAAAATTCTGAGTTTTCGACTTGCCTCTTCTATCACTCAATTCATTGCGTCATTGTATTTATATGCGTCATTACGTCATTGTATTTAATGGTCTTTGCGTCATTGTCTACTCTATTCATTCAATATTAAGTTTAAATATTCGTGTGTTTAATGCAGGTATGGATGATGAGGAGTTTCTTTCTTCTTTGTCACTGCAGCAGAGACAGTGGTACGTGGAGCGTCATCGCTCTGGCGCATCATCGCGCGTTCCTACTCCATCCGCATCTCCCTCTCTTTCGGAGCATTCGGCGCGCTCCGAAGCTTCGACGTCGACGAGACGAGCTTCACACTCGTCTAGACACTGGCACTCTAGTGGTGGCGGTGGCGGTTGTTGTGGGGATTCCGCCACCGATGCCTCCACACCGCCTCGTGTTCGACGAGGCTCTTTACCCTCCCCTTCTTTGCCCGCCCCCACACCAGCCACAGCATCGCCATCTACGCCAGGTTTTGCACGGCTGACTGTTCCTAGAAGCTACACACCTCTACCTACTCCGCCAGGAGCCACCCCACTCGACACTCCTCGCTTCGGGGCCCAGACGCCGGTGGAGACACCTGACGTCCGTACCCCCATCGACACGCTGCTAGAGACCCCTACTGGGACACCCAGGTTCACGCGTCACCGGCCAGAGGGCTTGCCTTACTCCGTCGACATCAGCGGCGGCATCATCATGGATGATGACGGCAAGAAGGTGATCTCGCGCATGCGTGGTCTTTGCTCTCAGCTGTTTAGACACTACATACTAAACAAATGGAGTGAAGTACCAAGTGATTTAAAAAACAGAGTCATCAGCATACTTCATGATGAGTTTCCCGTTCCAACACGGGATCAGCGCTTCAATGAAGACCTGATGAAGATTCGAATGCGCGAATACTGCAAACACAAGCGTTCCGAAGTGCAAAAAGCAATCAAGAATGGGTGGAACAGGCCAGATTGGCTGGCCAAAGAAGATTGGAAGAATGCGAAGAAAGCAGCGCGCGAGAATCCTGACAAGTGGAAGCAACAAAAGGATGCAGCCAGAGCGCGAGTAGAGGCAGGGAGCTCGCACCACTTGGGGAGCGGTGGATGGGCATCATTTGAGGCCGATTTTGTAAGTGTTTTCACATTGCTCTTTATGCATGTTCGATAGTTTAGGGTTTATGAGTTTTTTAGTTCTAACATAATGAAATCTTTGTATGTTTTGACAGTGGTCGATGACAGGACGTGATCCCACACCGTACGAGCGCGAGTACGCAGGCAGGAAGGGCTTAAACGCCCTGATGGACATTCTCAGTTCTTGCGGCGGCATGGTTAGTATTGGGGTTTACTCTTTTTTATTTTTTGTATTGTTTTATAAATGTCGTTATATGTTTATACTTACTGAAAGCTGTCTTATTGTCTTTTTTTGCAGAATCCGACAGATACGCCGCTTGGACGCGATGAGACGTCTAACTAGACGACGTCAGTTTAGCCGTAGCTAGATAGCATTAGTTTAGGGTTTCTCATAGCTTATGTATCATGAGACGGATTTTATACATCTTTTTGAACCATGTATATTATTACAGTTGTCACCGCAGTTCCTTTTGCCAATCAATTCTTCATGCCTATGATGTTGTACAATTGTCATTATTACATTTGCCAATCAATTCATTTTGCCTATGACGTGTACAATTGTCAATTTTGCAAACAATGCGTCTTGTGGGTGACTATTTTGGTTCTATTATCTACCCTTGCACTTTTTTTAAAAAGTGAATCAAGTACAATATGGTTGATGGGTGGCAGGGCATTCAATGCCCTGCCACCAAAAAAAAATTCTCTCGGGCGTCGCTATAAGCGTCGCTATTTATGGCCCTGTAGCGTCGCTATGAGCGTCGCTATAGTCTTCTGTGTAAACGTCGCTATATGCGTCGCTATGAGCGTCGCTATATAGCGACGTATATAGCGACGCCTATAGCGACGCTCTCGTAGCGACGCTCGTAGCGACGGTTTTAGCGACGGCGGGGGTTATTAAAACCCAGTGTATTTCCGTCGCTAACAGCGTCACAAGAGCACACAACCTCTTGTAGTGTCTTGCCGGTCAAATGGTCCCATAGTAGATTACCCACATTCTTGAATATGTGCATTGGATCGAGCAAGTGATTGATCATGAGTCGGGGCCAGTATGGTAACTCGTACCATAGAGATAGTCTCTTCATCCCTGGAGGCAATCCGTCATCGCACATCTCCTTCTGCTCTAACCATGCTTGTGCAGACATCCTTGGTGGCTCTCTTCCCAAAAAGCCGTCGCGTAACACATGATTCTCTGGAAGATACGCTTGATGACCTTCGTAGATTTGCTTCTTCAGTGAGGGTGCCCTACGTGCATTCAGTCTAGGTCCACATGTGACACATGCTCTGTATCCGCTTGTTTGAAGCCCTGCATGTATACACATGATAATAGATCAACTATGGGAAAAAACAAGATTTACAGTGTCTGAGTGAGGAGTGTCAATAGATCACCTGAGCATTCTGTTAGCCCGGGATAGTCATGCATGGTCCACATTAGAATGCCTCTGATCAAAGCATTCCGTCGTCCTGTGTGTCGGCTCATATCCACCACCTCTATGCCAATCCACAATTGTTGTAGCTCTTCCAATAGTGGACGAAGATACACATCCATATTCCCCACTTTATATCGCCCTGGCACAATCAAGCTTAGCCATAGGTGCCCCTTCTTCGTAGTCAACCACGGGGGAATGTTGTAGTTGACGATGACAACGGGCCATACACTGTAAGATGTTGATCTTTGACCAAATGGATTTACGCCATCCATAGCCAGGCCTAAGCGCAAATTTCGAGCTTCCCTGGCAAAATCCGACCATGTTCCATCTATATGTTTCCACGCTACGCAATCTGCAGGAATTTGTAGCACACCATCCGAAGATTTATTCTCCTCATGCCATGATGCTAGGGTGGCCATGGACTTACATTCGAAGAAATGCTTGATGCGAGGAAGCAGAGGGAAATGTCGCAAAACCTTTTTTGGAATTTTTGTCCCGTGGAGATCTACTCGATATCTTTCGGAATCACATTTCGGACACTTCTCCATGTCTATGTATTCCCCTCTGAAAAGAATGCAGTCATTAGGACAAGCGTGGATAGAATTGTAATCCATCCCCAAGTTTCGCAAAATCTTTCTTGCTTCATCTCGGGAATCTGGCATCACATTGTCAGCTGGTAGTATGTGCTCTTTCAGCAATCTACACAACATAAAAATATGATACAGTCGTGTAAAAATCTATCAGATCATTATACATTTAGAGTTCTATTAAAGTAAACTAATTGTAATAGATCACCTGAAAAGCGCTGTGACGCTAGTGTCACTCCATCCAAACTTTGCCTGCATGTTGAGAAGAACCAAGAGTGCTTTCAATCTAGACATACGTGCTCCATTATACAATGGCGTATCGGCTTCACTTTTCATATCATCATAGATAAGCCTTTCTGAATCCATGATCGTCTCGATCATTTCATCAATCTCGGGCTCAAACATTGCCTCGTTGGGAATGTGCTCTGCATGATCATCCCCCGAGCTGTCAGAGGCTACATCTTGTCGCCTCACATATGCTGCTTGACCAAAGCGCCTGCGAACACGTCTATTGGGTTGCAAGATTGCTGCTTGTTGGCCAGCATCAGAGTCCGACGAGTTATAATTGGCAACAACTCGATCTATAATAGATGGATCGAACTCGCCAAATTCGCGAACGTGCTGCAAAGAAACACGTCTTGTCCGTCGCACAGCATGCTTGCATTGATTACAAGGACATAAGACCCTCGTTGAGAGATAGGTGTTTCGGCTGGACGGTCCCACATCCTCGTCGCTACTCATAATGAGGATAAAAAACTTATAACCTGGACAACAAATTTAATATTCTATTGGCATTCTTCGTCTTATCTCTCTCTCTCTCTCTCTCTCTCTCTCTCTCTCTAGTCATGTCCAATCCCCGCACACCTCGGTCTAGAGGTGCACGGAGATCAGAACCACCGGGTTATAATCTCGTCTTTATTGGTCAATACCTATATTTGTGGGTACAAGAAATCTACACACCCATGTCTACATGATACTGCATGTAGTGGACAAAACCCCTTTGCCTCTTCTCTAGCTGTAGCACTTCACTTCATCTTAACATCTTTTCACAGTAGATCTTTTCACTGTTCGTCTAACTCTAAACCCTAAACTGTAAGTAATTCTTGCGTGGACTCGATCTAACGTAAATAAGCGTAAATCTAAATAAACGTAAATCTAACTAAAAATAAAGCTAAATCTAATTTAACGTAAGTCTAATGACTAGAGGTTGTCTAGATGGTCATTGTGTCGGGGATGTAGTGACTCTTGCCGCCCTGAAGATCCACCTTCTTCCCTATCTTCTGAAGACATTTCACCAGTACTTTTGGATCGACGGAGCCCACCATGAGTGAAGGCAGCAATACCCTATATTCCATTGAGGGCTTTCTTCACCCGCTTCATGCAGGCATCGCAGTCTATGGAGACCTAAATCTAATCTAATATAACGTAAATCTAAATCTAGCTTAAATAAACGTAAATCTAGTTAAAAATACACCTAAATCTAATTTAATGTAAGTCTACATATAACCTAATCTTTAACGTCTTTTAAGATAGTTTCCTACGACGTTATAACTCTCTTCTTCTTGTGTGTGTGCGTGTGTGTGGATGTGTGTGCCAATAAAAAGAGATAAATGGTATAACCTTTCTATCACCCATGCCAAGTATGATAGATTGATTATGCCATTTCCCTCTTGAATAATAGGTCTTGAGTTCAACTCCTCGTCGGCTAGATCTTTAGGTCTTTTAATTTTAATTAGTTTCCTACGATGTTAAATTAGTTTCTCTCTCTTTCTCTCTCAATGTGTGTGCGTTTTTTTGGATCGTATGCATGTTTTCTCTCTCTTTTCTCTCTCAATGTGTGCGTCTTTTGTTTATGCATGTTCTCTCTCTCTTTTTCTCTCTCAATGCGTGCGTTTTTTGTTTATGCATGCTCTCTCTCTCTTTTTCTCTCTCAATGTGTGTGTGCATTCTTTGTTTATGTATGTGTGTGTGCGTTTTTGTTTTTGTTTGTACTCTCTCTCTCTCTCTCTCTCTCTCTCTCTCAAAAACACTATGTGTGTGTGTATGTGTGTGTGTGAGAGAGAGAGAGAGGGAGAGAGAAAGAGGGGAAGGGAACGTGAGAATGAGGAGAGGGAAGGAGCATACCTGGCTCTCCTTCCTCTCCTCGTGTGTGTGTGTGTGTGTGTGTGGAGAAGAAAAAGAGAGAGAGAGAGAGAGAGAGAGAGAGAGAGAGAGAGAGTGAGGGAGTGCGTTACCTGCTCCTTGCTTGAGGGCGCCGAAAAACTCAGATATGAGATCTGAGTTTTTGGGCGCGCTCGGTTATTTTTTTACCCCAGCCGGCGTCGCTATGAGCGTCGCTATAAGCGTCGCTATAAGCGTCGCTATAAGCGTCGCAAATTTCTTTGTAAATTTGCGACGCTTATAGCGACGCTCATAGCGACGCCGGGAAATATTTTTTCTTAGCGTCGCTGTGTGAGCGTCGCTAATATGAAGAGCCTCTTGTAGTGTCTACCGCAAGCTTTTCCGGTTTCACAATACTTTCAAGCTTGGGTTTCTGTTTATCCAGCATTTCTTGTGTGATTCTTACCAAATTTTGATAAGCTTCCAGCTTAGCTGCTTCCATGTCTGGAGATAGATAGTTTTTCCATTTGTTTTCCATGTTTTGGCCCGCTTTAAGTCTTGCTTGGTAGGCTTCCAAGGCGGCATTGATAGTCTCAAAAATTTTATCAACCAGAATGGATCCTCCAGATTTCACAGTTGTTTCCTTGAATTCACTGCCAGTTTCTTTCAACTTGTCCAGAGCTAGAATTTTTGCTTTCTCTTCGTTTTCAAACCGTTGTTTTTGTTTTCTCATCTCACATCTTTTGCTTCTGCTCCTTTTGATTCTTTGAGAAGAAACTTTTGTGTTCTCCGAATCATCAAAGGAATTGTGTTTCTTTTTCTTTGCGTGGGCTCTAGTGATTACCTTGATTGGAACAATCGGTTTGGTCTCTGATGAGCTACTAGGCATCACTTGAACTACGTTGACTACAGTTTTTCCCTTGTTCAAAGGATTCTTAGGACAATCTTTCGGAAAGTGTCCTCTCTTTTTGCAACATTGTATGCAATAGGCTTCAATTGGTTTGAGATTTTTGTCAGGCTCTGGACATTCGTTCTTCCAATGGTCATCAGCACCACAGTTATGACAGTTTTGTTCTTGGCTTCATCATGGGTCTCCCCATGGGAGGTCTGACACCTTGATTAGCTACATAATACATTGGTGTGAGCTTTGATGGAGCATAAGTCATGGTTTCCTCCATTGGTGATGGTTGTGGACTATACCAATCTCCCTCTACCATTACTGTAGATGGACTAGACTCTGCATAGGTTATAACAGGCACTAATGCTTGTTCATCTATGACTCCTTCTGAGTGCATGTACTTTACAGGCACTGCATTATGTCCTGGATAAGGAGGTTGTTGTCCCAACACAGGTTGAGGTCTCTCCATACCTATTGGTGGTCTTTTAACTTGATCCATATTAAGTTGATATATGTACATGGGTTGTCCTTGTGGCCTCATGGGCACGTACTGAACATTCCCATCATACTTTGGTCTGAAGTAGCACTCATGGGTCTCGTAGTTGGTCCATTTATCCTTGATTGCACACCATTTTTGTGGCCTAATTGGTTGTCCTTGTGGGGATATCCCCTGTCCTGGTCCTCTCATAGGTGCTTTTTGCATATTGTTCATCATGTCATTTATCCTTTTTAGCATATCTTCTATGGATGAGAGTGGTTCCGCAGCAGCCTCCCACTTGTGCTGGTTTTGTGGATGTAGTCTTCTCGCTTTGGTTATCCTTAGGGACATCCTCTTCATTAAAGATCTCACAATTGTCTCGTAGGTCGATAGCATCAGACACACACGCCTCTTGGGTTGTATGCTTTTTACTATAGAGTATAGCATGAAGTTCTTTGTTTAGCAGTCCCTCCAGAAACAATGAGACAAGTTGCTCCTCTGCAGGTGTCTCCATCTCTGTCCATCTGACAATGTTTTGTTTCATTTGAGTTGCACAATCCCTAACAGACTCACCATGTTTCTGTTTAAAGCTGTAGATTTGAGCTACTGTATTATGTTTAATCCCCGTTTTAGAACAAGCAGCTACAAATCCTTGAGCTAATGTATTCAAATCCATTATTGACCTTGGTGGAATGTTTTGGAACCATGTCAAAGATTTTTCTTCTAATGTCATTCCGAACCCCTCGAATTTAGTATGGAAATAGAATATACGCTCTGCTCTTAGCACTTTCTTGAAGCTTGCTAAGTGGTCATATGGATCCCCGGATCCATTGTATTTTCTGACCCATTTTTGAAAATCAGCTGGTCTGACACGTTTATTTGGTTCAACTTCAGGTCTTTTGGGAGTTGGTCCTGTTCCGAGTTCTTCAAACCAGTCTGTCAGAAATAGTGACTCATGTAACTCGGCTGGTCTTAGTGTCACCCGTTTTTCTACGTGATGAGGTGGTTTCTGGTTTCTTCACATTACTCTCAGATGATCTCTCACAATGTTCGTCTCTTGGAGTGGTTTCTGGTCCTTGACCCAATATCCAATCCCGTATGGAATAGCCCTGGTATTTGGTTTGTTCTACCTCCTCAAGAGTCATCATAACAAAGTTGTTGTTATAACAATCCCTAAACAAGTAAGTTGGTAGATCTGCAGATCCCTTATCTTTGATTTTGAAGATATAGATGATCTTTATGGCCGTTAATTATCCTGGTCTAGCATGAGAAGTCCACAAAATATCTTTTATGTTTCTATCTTTCCAACAATAGACTCCGATCCTAGGATTATCCGTACTAAGCCGTTTCAAAGTCTTCAAGTCTACTTGATCGTATCCCTCGAATTCCAAAGTTGGTGGTCCTTCTTTTGCTGACATATCTGGGATTATAGTGTTTACTTCTAAGCCCCATTTGTCTACCACGTTAAGATTTTCAACTTGTATATATTGAGTTCCGTTTCGATCCATGTACATTTTTTTCTTGTTTATTTGCCCTAATCTCTTCTTCGAAGTCAATACCATGATCATCAATGCGAATAGCGTACTCTTCGTTAGGATCCAAGTAAACCTGGGCTCCATAACGATTAGTCTTGTAAAAAGAGAGGATATGCTTGTAGCGCATTGTCGTTCTAGTTTCCGAGTGAGTCGAGTAAGAAGATATTTCGGATGTTGAATATGAAAAAGTGTCCGAGACTTCTTCAGGAATTGTGTGTAAGGAATTTCCTTGATTCACGCTTTTTTCAGTGGATACTCTACTGGTGTTTTCTCCGAATAGGCCTTGATTTCCTATTACACGACCGGATCTAAGGTTGATATAGACTTATGAAGCCCTGGTTTGAGTACTCACCTTAGATTGACTTGTCGTCAATTTCCACTTAATTCAATTACAACTTTCTGTCAAGCCACTGATTCCTCGTCTGTAACCTGATTCCTGTACAAAATTTGTCAAATTAGCTATTTTTCTATAAGAATAGTAGAGCTCTTGAGAACTTCAATGATTGGTCTCTGTATTTCACTTCAATTCGTGCTATGAAAGTCAAAATTTTCACTTTCAGATTCAGCTTGGCAAAATCAACGGTTTAATCTGCAATGTGTAAACCGAGTGTATCTGTACCAATTTTGATCCAATTGAACCCAAAATTTCCCGATGGCCTTATATTATGCTGGTCTAACACTGTATAAGCCCAAAAGTCAAATTTTAAGTCTCTGGATAGCAGAAGATTTACACTTTTTGGATTGGTTTGGCAAGTATACAGCTTGTTAAAGCCCTTGGGCAAGTTTCAACAAGTTTGGACAAAATTTGATCAAGTTTACCCACTGTTCCGTGTCCGCAGACTTTGATTTTGAGAATCTGGCTCAAGTCTCACTTTTGTGATCCAAATTTCACCAAAATTGATTTGTGGGGTCCAATTGATGTGCTTGACCTTGTGGTATACTCAAATTTGCAAAATCACCAAGTTTTGAAGCAAATGTAAATAATCGCGATTATTTACTCTTGACAATTTTTTGCAAATTTTTGTCCCAACTTTGACACAGATCTATTAAGCACCTTATGTTAAGGTCACTAGCCAATTTTCATTAAGTTCGGATAATTTTCTATCAAATGATCATCAATTATCTTTCCGCAGACTAACTTTGCAATTTTTATCACAGTGTTCACCCCAGTGATCCAAATCTTACCAAGTTTGGTTTGTGGGCTTATTACAACATGGTAAAGCTAGTGGTACCCAACTTGGTCAAAAAAGTTCAAAAACAGGGTAGATGTAAATAATCGCGATATTTACTTTTGCCAAAATTTTGTAAGTTTTTGGTCAACTGAGTATATACACATGTTTATCACATCAATATAAGCCTATGAATCAATTTTCAACAAGTTTGGATAAATTTTTCCTCAATTCACACTCAAGGTTCAAAAAGTCAGTACAAACTTTAGTTTTTACCCAGTTTTTTGCCAGTTTAGTGATCCAAATCTTTTGGGCCTTTACAAAAGTTGTTTGTACACATGTAATGAATCAATGATATGAGTCTTGGTTAATTTAGAGCAAAAAGTTAATGATCGTGATTATTAACTTAGGCTTGAAATGAGCACTTTTTTTGCAATTTTCTCAAAGACAGTCTTTTTAGGATGTTTCTTAAGCCTATAAATCAAGTCAAAACTTAGTGTGGCTTAAAAAGTCAAGAAAAAGTAAATAATCTGAGTTTTGGTCAACTTCTTGAAATTTTTATCTCGAAGTGTCCTTGAGCTTACCCACTGGTTCAGACAACTATTAGGCTTACTCCCCAGTTGGATTGAGTGAATTTGAGTCTTTTCATGCTATTTCTAGCCGTAGACCTGAAATTCCTACAACCTTACATAACAACTCACACTTGATTCTTTCAGAGAGAGCAATGCTATGAAATCCACCTCGGATCCTACTTACCCTACTCCTAGTTTCTCATGCAATGGGGTTGTGGAAAGTGTCCACAAACACTCGTTTTCTTGTATTTTTAATGTTTTTCAGAGTCTTGATCTTAATATTTGTCTCGTCTACCAATCATTCTCCAAATCCTAATCTAAATCTACAATCCTACAATCCTAAAGAAACTCAGCAAGTACGATTACTTCCAAGTTACCTCTACACAGCAAAAGACGACAATCTTAAGCTATGCGGTTTCTAAAAGAGAGTTTTGAACTTTAGGCAAACCTAAAGGAAGTTAAAGGACAATTACACAAGACGCTTGTGTTTTTCCTAGTTTAGGTCTCTTCGATCCCCAGCAACGGCGCCAAATGTGGGACGCATGTCTAACCTCATTATCCTATCTTATTGCAATATTAGCGAGAACTACGATTAATTTGTCAAACCATGGGACAAAACTGACTCGACTAGTGCATAGAGGCTACAAGAGGTTGTCAATTTCTCGGAAAACAACTAACAACTCGCATCTAACTCAGGCTACACTCAAGTGACTGAAATCACCAAGAGCCAATCGCTCATCGACAAGCAAATCACATCCGTTACAGCATCAAATGACATCTAAATGTAACGAAACTTCTAGGACAAGTTTATAGGACCTAAGCACACATGCCTATGGTCTCAAACCCCACTTTAGGTCAAGTTCCAAAATCGCGATTATTAACAACATTGGATTTTTGACCTAGTCGTTTTTGACCCAGAATGCATCTAAATGCTTAGCAAATACCCCGCCTATGCTTAGTTTTTGTTTTAAAAGTGTAAATTCCTAGTTATGATGAAATTAGGCCGCGGGTCAACGACGCCAAAAGCTACAAAATACTGTGAATGGCTTACATCAATGTGTAGAGCTCTTACCTTCGGTTGCAATGCAACAAACACAATCGCAATGTCATAACCGGAGAGGGACTAGGAAGCGCGAGAAGGAGAGTGAGCGCCGTTAGCTCAAGCTGTGTATTTCTTATCCAAAAACTTATTAAAAGCTTACAAAAATTGGCTTTTATACCTTATCCAAGGTTTTTGGGTGGTCAAAAGTAATAATCTAGAGTTCTACCAAAGCTGGAAATTAAATGGTTGATACAATCTGGAAGCTTGTAGCCCCGGCTCATTAATTACAAAGTTTACCTAGAAAGTGGGAGTTACAATATTTCCAATTTATCAAAATAATAATTGTTTTTACAAGGAGAACTCCGAAAAATGGTGTCCGCGTTAGCTTGCTGCTAACAAAAAAAATTGTTTTTCTTGTTAATTTGTTTATATGTATAAGGCTTAGTATTATCTTCAACAGTAATGAAAATTGTAAAATCTTTATGACTTTTGTATGATTCTTGTAGTATTCGAATTGTAGAGAATATGGTTATGCATACAATAAAAGTACAAATAAAAATAAGTACTGCTTTCTTCACCAAACACTCAATTCTTGAATATGTCAATAAAAAATTTGTCTCTTCTATAAGCTAATATTGAATGCTACTATGGAAAATCTTTTTTACAAGATCACCTTAGCATAGACATCTTCATCATTCCTCATTGTGGTTGTGCAATCTTTTATCTTCTTAGTGAAATTTGCATTGAAAGCTTTAGATTGACCTTGACCATCCTTACAGTGGCTTCTCATTTGTTAAGAGATTTTACATGTTTGCATTAACATTCCTTGCACCTAAAAACCTTGCTCTAATACCATTGTTAGAAAAGGTGGGAAGTTTCCACCATTGTTGGAAACGCACACTTGGGCACATAATCTCCCTTTTGCATAGACCCATCAACATGAGAGAGAGAGAGAGAGAGAGAGAGAGAGAGAGAGAGAGAGAGATGTTGACATGCACACCTAATAATAGATGTAAAAATAAGAGACACAAATTCTAGCCCCCAAGGTGCATGGCACACTTGTGCCCGTTGAGTATTTCATGGTTTGTTTATAAGTATCTTGTGCCAAAGTTTAGTCCTCTCTTATACAAAATCATTGTGTGTCAATCCATAATGACACACTCTAAGAGCTGGTTCACATGTGTATCCATCTAGGCTTAGTCTATTACATAGACTAGAGTATTTACAAATGAACCATTGCCCATACAGTAAGACAAAAATTGAATTGAAAGTGTCAAAAGGTACATTCCACTTTATATCTCCTTAATAAGTGCATGGAAAATTTTCCTAAGATCTCATATGAATTTTATGAAGCTCAAAATGACAAAATACCACTTATGATGATGGGTGAGAACGAGAGGCAAAGTCAGTAGAAGGGCTTGTGGATGGACGCGAGGACCTAAAATATTTATATGCTTCTTTGAAAATCCCAAAAGAGTCTAAACCCCTATGTTCTTACCCCCATACTTTGGATTCAATTCCACAAACTTCAAACGTTCAAGGAAGGAGGCAAGAGCATCACCTATCTTTCTTAGGATGGCACTTATCAAGAGGGAATTAGCAAGAGGGGTTGACCAAGAGAGAGGGGGGAGGTTGATTTTTGCAAGGCATTATCACACACACACTCACACAAGCTCATCATCTACTCCAAGCTTGTGAGAAGGGAGGCCTACACCAACAAATCTTGGCTTTGTGATACAGATCCAACCAAGAGCCAAGCTTCAATGAATGCTCATCTCCTGTACCATGCTAATTACTAAGCTATGCTAAGCTATTAAGAGTGATTATGTGAGGAGAAATACTTCTTTCTCGTAAGAATACTTCTTCTTCCTCTCGATCTACTCTCATATCCTGCTAGCTCTCACCATCTTCGAAGGTGTGTGAGGTCTTGGGTCTGAGACCGTGAGGGAATTGATGTTGTGTTTTAAGCTTGGTGCTTGAAGCTTCCATCTTCATTGCACCAGCAAGTTATTGAAGGAACACAAAGTATTGTATTGTAAAATGTCTCCCTTGATGGGAGGAAACCTATAATACAAAGCCTTTTGGAGGGGGGACCGGCTCCATGTATATCCGGTCTTCAAATGTTGTCAATAGCCTAATTTCTCTCTCTTTTTGAAGTATTGTTCATGCCTATCTAACTAGGTGTGATGCTTTTGTTGCTCTCTCGATCCGAGCACTCTTGCTATGCTTGCTAGGAATCTATTCTTAATGAAATGCTCACTATGTCTATTATTTTCCGCTACACTCAAGTTACTAGACCATTAAATGTTACAAGTTATTCATGCATTAGATTCATGGAAGCACTACTTACTAGTGCCACCATTCATCATATACACAGAGTATCAAAGTATCAAGTACTTAGGAATATCTATTGGGGATCCCATCGTTGCAAAAGCTCCAATGACCAACAAAATTATCAATCCGGAGGGATGAGCTATCCGGCTAGGACATGGAAACACTCACACGATTAGTGAGTTAATCATGGCAACATGAATGGTTAACTCTATGAGGTGAGCTTCTCGGCCTATGGAAGAGCTAAGCCACAATGAAGCGCAATCTCCACATCCACTTCTCTTCACCTCCAATCAACCCAGTCACACACACTACGATTGCAAGACGCACACAACACTTATGCTATCATGCAACACACTAATCGCAAGCACACACACATAGATCTATCGAACACCACACTCCAATCAAACCTACATACACACACAAGCAAAAGAGGAAAATCACACAAGATTAGAGAGGGATTAATCACTAATTAGTTAAGATCTAGCTAATCTAAGCATCATAGGCAATCATAAGAAGTATGAAAGAGGCATAGTGAAAGAGAATGAATCATTGATTAGTGTTAATCAAGTTTCATGAACAAGGAGAATCTCAAGGACTCTATAGCCACACACCTCAAGAGCTCTCACCAAAGAGTGCTCTCAACAAATGAGCTTGAGAACCCTAATTTCTTTTACACACTGCCTTATATAACTAGGGTAAAAATATGCAATGTCTGGGTGCCCAAGGCCTTTAGGGCTCCACCACTTATTGAATCTGCTACCTAGGCACGCTAGATGACTTCTTTACAGCTTGGAACTCCCATTGAGCCTGTAACACATTAACAATATTACAATGGCTTGAAATAATTCAAAAATTTACAATACGTGACCATTTTGAAAAAAGCGTAGAAAATGTGTAATTCCTATCTTTACTGCTTCTTCATGTTGATCTTCGATGGCATTCATACGTCTTCAGTCTTTAACAGCTTTTGTTAACTGAGGTTGACTCAGTTAACATTCCCCCCTTCCAATTTTAGTGCCCGTCCTCGGGCATTGTTGAAAAGTGTCCGTGGAAGGTTTTTGATTGGCTGTTGATGGGCTGATTGTCTTCATTTGTCGTTGAATTTCTTGATGAAGTTCAGTTTTTTGCACCATCTTCATTGATCCAAATATGTATGTTGTAAGAGATGATTTTGCATTTTTTCGATGTAATAGCATAATGATGAGGCTGTTGTTTATTTATGAAAAGTATGTACAAGGGAAGTAGAATGATGAGGTTCTAAATTAGGATCTAATACCGGGATGACCAAAGGGGAAAAACCCAGTGGAAAAAAAGTGCCTTTGGGAGACGCGCATTATTGGAGTACTTATTAGCATGGGAAATATTAATAAAGTACTCAAGGGATTATTTGCTGATAGATATGGAATTAAAAAGGCAGCAAATATGAAAGGGTAGCATGGTGGAACATGGGTTTGTCTGTTGTAGTCCACTCAAGGTGCATAGGTGGAAGCAAAAAAGAGTGTCTAATGTATATGTCCAATGATGGGACATCCTATTTATGAATACACAAAAATACATGGAAAACAATATGCTGTGCAAGAAAGATTTTGAGGGATTCTTCAGAAAGATGGTGTAGCTATAAAAGCATATGATATGGCTTTGTAAGCTGGCACCACTTTAAGAATGGTTTTCGTTGACGAGGATATGTGCTCTCACCTTACTGTGCACTGTGCGTGAGTGTTGACTTCTATGACACTCCACCAATTGTAAGTTAATATACTGTGACTCTTATGCTCATCTCATCCAGCATGAGCGACATGATGCTACGGACGGATGCATGGCTGCACTACAAAATACTTGGAATAACACAATATATACCATAAAAACAATAAATCGACATACCTGAATCGTCGCACACGCACATGCATGAATGATCTCAACATGAACATAGAGAGATAGAGAGCAAGATAGAGCGAGGGAGAACGTGCAAGCGCACCTCCTAGAGCGGAGTGCTACATCAGCACGACGAGAGACGAGGGAGGAGAGGAGAGAAGAAACAAACAAGCACCGGGTACAATCTCCCCCCGTGCAAGAGTGACCATTTTCCTCTTGCACGTATTTGTTTTATAGATTCTTGAATGGTCAAATTGGTTACAAACTGGCCGGCCGGTCATAAATGGCCAAAGCTCATAAAGAGCACGTGAATAATAAAATGTACGTAAAATATTATATCCTTTTGCAATAGCCTAGCTCGGTCAAGCCTTTTCCACCTGTGAGCTGCACTAAATAATAAAGTATCAATTATAACATACCTCTCCGTTGAAAAGCAACTGTCCTCAGTTGCAAAGATAAAAAATCTACAAACGATACTTGTAAAAAAAAAGTGATTAGAAATCTGTGTCAAAAATAGCATATAGTAAAATTAATGAAACTAAACAACATTGCTTATGCCTACCATCATCCACATACTACTTATTCTAGTGTCCCATACCAGTAGAATAAGCAGTATATGTCATACCCTGATGAATCAGGATATCACTGGTCTCACTCATCATTCAATAATCAATTCTCATCAATCTCAAGTCCAATTTCATAAATACTGTCATGACAGAAAAGCATCGACATATACCAATTTTCAGTCCAAATCCAATTCAAATGCAATTATCCTTCATTTTGTATACCTGGGTAACAAAACCATACCAGTTGCAGTGGTGGCCAGCCACTGTAGCATGATTTTATGATCGGTGTTGCCTAAATCGGCGAATCTACACCAATAAGACGTGCTACCTAAATCGATGAATCTGCACTTATGCTGCCTAAATCGACGAATCTGCATTTGGTATAAGTTTAAAAATCATGAATCTGCAATTTATCAATGTGCTGCTTTAATCGGCGAACCTGCACCAAGATGAGTATCTATACACTGCCTAAATCAACGATTCTGTGTGCACATGACCAATGGACTAGACAAGACATAAAATAGAAAAATATTTACTATTTGGTTGACACCACTTTGAGGTATAGTGGAATAGCAAAGTACTTACAAACTCTTGTTTATGATGGAAAACACCTTAGCTCATGTGAGGAGCTATTATATAATATCAAATGACCTGAATAAAAATTCCATTCAATGCAAAGTTTAAGCCATTATCTGAGAGATGGCTAGGTTGATAGCTCATAAGATAACCTAAAAAGAGAGAGGAGGTATTGGAGGTACTTACTTGGATAATAGACCGTATTTATAAATGTATACACCATTGTGTGCATGTAGAGAGAGGTAAAAATAAGAGAAAGTTGTGATTGGAGTTTGATATGAGAACATAGTATGTAGATTCATCTACAAAACTTTTCTAAAAAAACAAAGCACTAAAAACAATTGCTTGTTAAATTTAAGAAGACATTAATAATTGCATATCAAATGCATTAACATTTGAAACGCCATGAAGGAAAAATTTGATGCGAAGTTTCTTTGCCAAGAAAAGAGAATGAAAGTAGACAACTTGAAGTACAAATGAGCAGATAAGAGAGGTGTTATCTTAATTGACAGGGTGGTTTGCAAGATTGGGATTCCAGTGGATATTGATCTTCAGAGAAAATGAGGCCACACTCAATGGATGAATGTTAGGGCAGGTCAAAAGTAGGTCTCTGAAAGTAGTTGGCTGCAAATTAGGGCATAGAGGTAAGTATATTTCAGTACTCGTAGTCCTCTGCGAAGGAGTATTGAAAACGTTGAGAGAGATGTGGTACATAAGCAAATAAATTGAACAATATTTAGTAATATGCAACAACAATTTGACGCACATATGATCTAACATGTAAGACATTTTGTAGAGCAATCAAAGTGAAAAGCTGATTAGACTACATCATTGCTAATGTGTATAAACTTACATTATGGGGATAATGGCTCTTACAAATAATGATGAGACAGGGATTTTCTTTGTTATGCTTGATAACTGCTTAATAAACAAATTAATATGCAATTGGGGTGTTGGTAGCTAAAAGTGTACCTAGTAAGAGTTCATCGATGGTCATCATGGCTAGAATATTAAGGTTTGATGTATCTTGAGGGTGAAAATTTGACCCTAGCACGTTATGGTTATTCACGGTGTTTACGATGTAGGGCATGAAAGTAGTAAAATAAACTAAGAGACTACAGGACTCATGCGAAGCAAAATTATTGTTTTGTAACTCCATAGGGTCACCATCTCCATCCTCTTTTCCAATGAAATTTGCACCTAATCCCTTCAAATGTGAAAAATACTAAAGATGTGGGTAACGAAGGCTATTTATATAAGACATGTCTGAATTTTCCTTGTAAAAGACAATGGACAAATGACATAAAATTGACCGGCCGATTACCAATGTACGAGGAAGGTTTGCCTCATGTGAGCCGAAGTTTAGGTAAAAAAAAACAGTGTTGGTGATTGTTTCAAGCGGGGTGAGGAATGGTCATGGTAAGCGTGGGATCGCGGATGAAGTTGGAGATTGTAGGACAAGGATTTTGGGCACGCTTAAACAATGATTGTAAAAGAATACAAGTTTTTATGCTTGGCTCATCAAAAGATCCTAGCTCCTATCGAAAGGTATGCTTATTGCAAAATGGCCTTAACACGGCACATGAACAGAAACGAATGTGCATATTCTGAAGGTTTACCATCCGCATACAGACACTCAAGCGTGCACGTAGTAGCACCATCAAGGGACTTGGTAGTCTGAAGGATAACCCATGTCCTATTCAAGTGGCAAGAAGCAGGAGGCAAATTTACCTCCTCCTGGACAATGGCACTCCCACGAAGTATAGCAGTGCGTAGAAGTGGTGAAGAGATGCACACAAGATGGTATGCACTTGCTTCCTCGGTGACAATGAAGGACGCAACTGAACGATTGTCTTCCTTTCACATTGAAGTTTCTCTATGTCTAGCAGATTCACCATTAAAGGATAGAATTTATCCTTATTTGCATGTTTTCAGACAAATTGCATAATTCGGTTGGATGTGGCCATGCCAAATACGTAAAGCCGCAAACGATAAGACTCAGCCCGAGTAATCCATGCCTTCAATGTCCACAATTCCTTTTGCACAAGGAATGCTAAACATGTGCCAACTAAGCCCTTGTGGGCCCATGTCCACGGCATGATTAAAGTTGCTATTGAATCCACCTCCATGTGGACACCTATTCGATCAACAACTGCCTTTTTTAGTAAAGACAAGTTATCATCCATGCCACAACCACCTCTCAGTGCATCCTGCACACGCTTATGATAGTGAGCTGCAATGAGATCACGTACACACTCCGTTGTTGTAACTAGGAGAAAACCATAAACATTGTATCTTTGGGGTTCACACTTGATCCCTCTAATTACATGGAAGAACAGATCAATGCAAGCAGAAGGCAATTGAATCAAAGAATCGGCTTCATCAATGATGATTGTTACAAGTGTCAGCAGTTTTTCCTTCAGTAAGAGGATCGGCTTCATCAATGATGATTGTTACAAGTGCCGTGCACTCTTCCCTTGGATCCCTGGCCATGAAGAGGTTCAAGTTATCTGACAGTAGGCCCAAAGACTTTGATATGGCTATGGCAGCCAGGACAGAGGTGATGTTCCCACTGTGACGTGAACCACATAAAATGTAAGACTGCAGCTGCCAAAATATCAAAATAAAAAGAGAGTTGTTATCGACGACTACTACTCTGTGGAATTCGTGACGAGAAACATGCAGTATGGGACTGCACAGGGTAGGTAGGGAGGAGACGGGAGCATATGTGCCGCCTGCACATGGAGCATATGTGCGTCCTGCGCATGGCAACAATGCTCTACACTTGCATGGTCTCTGGTGCGCGGCTGTGAAGAGGCAGTGGCTATGAGTCGCTGATTGGTAGCTGCCCCGCAGGGCAACAATATGAAGTTAGGGAGAGGAAGAGAGGCAGTGCAGGTGGTGGATGCGCACTACAGTGCAACTGATCAAGTAGTGTGTGCGCGCATGGTGGCTGGAGTTAGGTAGGGAGTGTGGGGCGACGGTTGAAGAGAGAGACACACACACACACACAGAGAGAGAGAGAGAGAGAGAGAGAGAGAGAGAGAGAGAGAGAGAGAGAGAGTTAAGTTCGGCCACTGCAGTAGCAGAGAGTGGAGAGTTTGCATGCCGCTTGTGTGGTAGGTGCTCCCAGCTACAAAAGAGAAGAGAGAGAGAAAGTTAACTATGGCATGCAAGGGAATGATATGGCTAGGAACACTAACAATGGTTCGCTGTGGTTGGTGTTTCCAGATGCTCTGGTGACTACTAAACTGCATGGCGTGCTCGACTGCTATAGAGATGTAGAAGGTGTTGGCTCTGAGAGAGAGAAGATAAGAGATTAGCACCGTAGGATAGTGGGTGGTGGGCAATGGATGGCGATTGGAGTAAGGGGGAGTGGAGGGAGAGAGAGAGAGAGAGAGAGGAGGGACAAAGAATCTGCATGGCATGCAACACAAGTTGTGGAAGAGAGAGAAGTCATGTTTCCTGTAGGGCAGTCGTTGGTGGAGCGTCTTGCCGTGTGTGTAGACGTCATGTGTTGATGACGTCGCTCGAAATCCCGTAGCTCAAATGGTGCTTGAGTGTCGAGCCATTGATGATGAAAGTTTGCAAAGGCTAGGGGTTGCGGAGCTCAAACTGTGCACGAACAGAGAGAGAAGTTCTTTTTGTTTTCAATAAACCTTTGGAATCTCTTGGGTTTGTGTCCCACCGATATCCGCAAGTACTTATGGTACTTCGAGTTACCAAGGTCGTTGTGGGTCATTATCGAGGAGGGGTCGCTTGAGGGTACTCCATGCTATCATAGCTTTCCTCCTATCATCCATGATTCTCAAACGAATCTCGAATGTCTTTTGGAATTGCATCCCAAACAACGGAAATTTTCCAATGATGAGAGAAAAAGAAAAAAAACGCTTCTTGTCTATGTCTTTTGTTTTATAATCAAGCTATGCTATGAGTTGTCCCACTACTTCTTTCCTCAAAAGGTCTTCTTATTCGATCCACTCTAATCTACATGAACAAAATTCTAATTGAATAAATGTTTGTTCACTTATTATCACACATCTTTCACTATCCTACTCTGTGAAAAGATGAACACATAAATCTGTCGCGATTTATGTACAAAGTTAGATCATACGAAGCAAGAATAAAAACTAAATCAACATTAAAAAAAAATGAAACTTAGCTCTGCTATATTGTTTGTCCTTAATTAAGCTCTCTATCATTTTGATTGTATTAGCTATGATACCACTGCATGCGTGGCTGCCTGCAAAATACTCGGAATAACACAATATACCATAAAAACAATAAATCGACATACCTGAATCTTCGCACATGCACATGAATGATCTCAACACGAACTTAGAGAGATAGACAGCAAGATAGAGCGAGGGAGAACATGCAAGCGCACCTCCTAGAGCGGAGTGCTACGCCGACATGACAAGAGAGGAGGGAGGAGAGGAGAGAAGAAACGCACAAGCACTGGGTACAATCTCCCCCCGTGCAAGAGTGACCATTTCCCTCTTGCACGTATATGTTTTATAGATGTCTTGAATGGTCAAATTGGTTACAAACTGGCTGGCCGGTCATAAATGGCCAAAGCTCATAAAGAGCACTTGAATAATAAATTATACATAAAATATGATATCCTTTTGCAATAGCCTAGCTCGATCAAGCCTTTTCCACCTGTGAGCTGCGATAAATAATAAAGTATCAATTCTATAACACATGACTTAGATATGCTTAACTCTTCTAGCTTGAGTGTAAACCTAATAACTACGACTCTTAGCACAGAGTTTAATATGACTTGAAGCTTTGGGACTAATGCTTTGTACATTTTATGGCTCAGCAGCCCGACTCTGACTATGCTTAAGAGTGTTTTTTACTTGAATTTTTATATTCTTGTGCTTACTACAAACATTTCTTCAGGTAAAAATAAGCTTGATCCTCAAAAAGAGGATTACTGAAGGACCAAGTTGGCATTGAAGGTTTCTTTTGCCATACCCATTTTTTCATCTTTGAATCTGCATTCTCATTGGTTGGGTTGTCCTTCTTTGACGGTGAAAACTCCTTCATCTGTTTGATTCTCCAATTAGGCCTGTTGTAAGGAGTCTTTGATGTTGTTGTAGGCCTTTGTTCACTGTCGACATTTGGCTTTTGACTAGGAGCATTGGAAGACTTAGGAATTAAAATCTTTTCAGGACCTTTGTAACTCCTTTGTTGACGTTGATTCACTCTAGGTCTTGTTGAGTTCTTGAGATCTTCATGCAGGTCTGGTGTAGTTACATTTGGCTTGTGGTTGACTGGTAGCCAAATCTTTCTATAACCTGTGTAGAATCCTTGTCCAAGAGGAACATTCTTTGAGATCCGTCTTTGTTCTATATCCTCTTGTGAGCTGTAGTAGACTTTAGTATCTTTCAATGTTGTTCAATTGTATACCTGCTTCTTAGGTATCCTAGGATATTGTCGAGGTAGATACCTTGTGGGCCTTCTTTCTTGGGAGGGTCTTGACACTACTTCATATGCTCTAACCTGCGGTTTTGGTACCCAGATATGTATGTTACGTCTATAGCACTCCTCTTCTTTTAAGCTCCATTGTGATGCTATGCATCCCATGTGTTTGTCTTTCTGTGTTAAATTCTTGTCTTTAGTCCAAACTGGATCATTAACTTTGACTAAACTGCTCGGAACAAACACTTGCTTTTCTTTGCTTTCTTGAGTACTTTGGCTAAAATATATTTGCTTTTCTGGGTGTCTCCTTAGAGGTTTCCCTTGTGTCAGCATTTGACTTGAAGTTTTGAAAGCCTGACTTGCTTGAAGAAGCTGATCCATGAGGGTTTTTTGATGTAGAGGCATAGGACATCACTCCATTTGTGCTAATCGGTGGAAGTTCCACTTTAGCTTTACCCTTGTCTGCAAGATTTGTCTTTAATTCTTGTGACTTCTGCAACTTTGAATCTAGCATTAATGGTATTTGTAATTGCTGCTTGCTACCTCTTGGAAAAGAGAGTATCAATATTTTATCTTCTTTGTAGGCCTTGTGTTGGTCTAACCATTGATGTCCAATGATGACATCTATAAGCATTTCCTTTGAAGGCTTCACCTGAAACTTTACCTGCTCTTCATGATTTTGGATGCTAAGGGTAGCAATCGTTTCTTCTTAGCTTGTAGTCTTACCCATGATTTCTCTATTATCTGGCTTGTTCTGAATTATCTCTAGTATGATTTGGATGTTGTCTGCAACCATATTGCAGTTTGCTTCTTTACCAGTAGAGCCTTGCATCTGACACTTGCTCCTTTTGTACCGCTGAGAACTATAGCTATTATTGTTGTTGGTTCTATTGAAGATCTTTGTCCAGCTTTTGTCATGGTCTCATCTTGATCTAGGTGTGTCTCTATGGAGAGTGACTTGAGACTCTGTCTTCCAATCTGACTTGCATCGGCTGATTCAACTGGCAATGAGTGATTGATCTTTGGACTTCCTATTGCTTCCTGGTTGTCTGCAATTTTGATATTCTTTCCTTCTAGCTTTAGTGGCATTCTCTGTTCAATAGCTTTCGTGGTTGCTCTTTGCTCTGTTTGATTTGCACTTGTTATTGCCTGATTTGCTTTAAGCTCTTCTGCAATTCTCTTTGATGGAGAGGAACCATCTTCAATAAGATCTACTTTAATATCAATCTGCATTTTGAATGTGCTTGAGGACTTTGTGCTATCGTTCGCAGGTGACCATTGTTGGCTTTCATTCTTGGTTGTCTCTGAAGACTGCATCTTCATTGAACTCTGTATCTCTAACATCTTCTAGGCCATTGGCATTCCCATTATGACGTCATCTGGCATATCTTTTGCTGTGATCACATGAAATTGAGTTATTATGATCTGTGAACTTACTTCAATGGTGGTGGAGATGATTCCCCAGCATTCTGCTCGTTTGTCTCCTGATATGCAAGAGCATCTTCCAGTTGTGGTTGACCACATCTTTTCCAAGTGCAAAAAGACATGAGGTTTCTGTCTAGTAGAAAATCTAGCTTTACTTCTCTTGACAACTTTTCTTCGTTCTCACCAAAAATGTTGCACTTGATCATCTCAAGATTGGTTGTGTCCTTTGGTTGAGCTTTATCTGCATTTTTTTTGCTTTGACCACCTGCTTCAATCGATGTTGACTCCATTGACTGTAATATTACACTTTTTGTTTGCAATTGTTGAGCATTATCTACCTGCATCTGGTTAACCCTTGATCTTAATAGATCCACTATATTTTCTGGCAGAATCTGTCTCTTCAAAGGAGATTTCGGTGGTGACCTTTGTGTAGCTTTTTGGACTTTAGCTCCCATTGACTTTGACTTTTTTGTCACTTGTTCTGATAGCTTGAGGCTTTGCATCATCTTCAGATAGTCTTTGACTTCAGTCAGGGCCATCCATAGGGGTTTGTACAAGGTCTTGATCTTGCTGGTATTCATTATCATGTGCATCTTGATATGCATATGTGAGCTTGATCACATGTTGTTGTTGGAACACTATGGAATTTGTTGGCTTTTGACTTTGATTTGTGGAGATCATTTGAAACTTCTGTCCTTGATGATCTTCATAGAAGTATTTGTCTGTAGACTCTGATGGAATCTGGGTTAATTGGAAACTTCCAACAACCATATGATCTTTCAACGGTTTTTGCTTTGAAGGAGTTTGTTGGTTAAAGGCTCTAGCTAGGGCTTCTAACTGGTGTAGCATTTCCTGGTACATAAACTGAGCTTAATGGATTTACAGCTCCCCCTTCCTAGAGTGATCAATATAGCCTGCTTCATTGTATGAGTTTAAAATTGTTTGGCTCTGATTTAGTCTCACCTTTTGGGACTCTGAAGGTACACTTTGGGTAGCATTCTTGATGTTTGGCATTTGTAAACCTTCTACATAGTTTCCTATGTATCTTCGTAAAACATGACAAATTATTCCCCAAGTCAGGCTGTACATAGCATTATTTTTGCCCTGATATTTTCTCTCCCATGGGTCTCCTATGATATTAGCTTCTGTGGTTTCAGGACCCGAGGCATCATAGATGCTAGACTCTCATCTATATCTACGATTGTTTTGATCAAAGTATATGCTCGTTTGGTCACAACATCAAAGCTTGATTTTCGATGGAGGAGAGTTTGGCTCTGAACAGCTTTTTGGGTTCACTCGAGTAATATCCTTCAGCTCTAGAGAGGATGGGCTATAATAGATTCTTTCCTCTGAAATGAACCATCCTTTTTGATCTATCATTGGACGCACTTCTATGAGTTGGTATGTGGGTCGTTCAAAAACTGGTTGATCTTTTTTGTACAATTTTCCTTTTTGGTCTACATAGTGTGCGTATGAATTATGGGTGCCATACAAAGCTAACATCATTCTGTTTGATGTGTCCCTTAGACTCATGAATGATTTCACACTTGTGACAGTGGATGCAGAATCATTTGCAAACCTAACAGTCTTTTCAACATTCGATGACATCTGGACACCTTGACCAAATTCATGCAGGAATTTGTTGTTCAAAGAATCAATTTTAAGCTTTTCAAGTGTCTGTGCATCTTTATGCTAATTTTGAACTTGCAATGTTTTTGTTGGTGCTTCTAATGGTAATGCAGAATCATTTGATTGCATTAAAAGTGACGAGTTAAATGCACTTACATCGAGATTCACATTTCCAATTATCTTTGTACCTTGCTTGGCAGTTGCTGTGTCCCTATTGTCAGGATTTTTTGGACAATCTTCATAAAAATGTCCACCTTTTCGTCCACAATTTGAGCAATATGCCATGACTGGTGGTATTTCATTTGGTTCTATCATGTCAAGTCTAGGTGAGAAGTTTCAACTTCTATGCTTGCCAAGTTGTCGGCATTTTTTTTTAGAACACTAAGCATCAAGCTATAGACTGCTCCATCTTCACCTGTGTATCGTCCTTGGCTTGGTTCTCCACTTAGATTGGCTTTTATTGGTTGATATGTTGGATCTTCCATTACTGGCTCTCGATTATAGATCAGACCACTATAATCCATGTACAATGACCCTGATTGCATATGCACCAACTGTATGTTTTGCTAGCTTGTGCAGATTTCTAGATAAACACTTGGGTTGACTTTCTGAACTTCTATCTGCACTTCATCTTTGAGCTTGCAATACCTGGCTCCACTGAAGTCTGTGAACATCTGGGAGTTCTCTAGGTCTGGATTTACTCTGATCAATAGGATCTTGACTCCTGTGCTGCTTTTTTTGCTCATCAAGTATCTATGGCCTTCTGAATCTACAGATAAAGACTTTATCTCCATTGTAGCCATATAGCTGTAAAATCTGCTTTGTTGTACTTATACCGATGTTGTCACTGCTATTGGCTTGCTCTGCTGTACTTGAACTCTCAGCTCGATCTGAGTCCATGTTGGCTCAATCTATAACAAAAGATGTTAATTGACATATTCTGGTATTGATTAGCAGAATTTCTTTTGCTCGATTTTGATAAAACTGCTTGTGCCAAAGCACTTTTGTAGTTGATTGCTCTTAGACTCATAAGAGTTGATTAACTCTAGCTCGAAGATGTCAGGATTGATTGCAACCTTTTGAAACGATGAAAACCTCGGCCTTGAACAACTTAATCTGCAATCCCCTGTGATTGGTCGATTTTCAGCTTGATTTTGACAAATTTAGAAATTTGTCTACTGGTCATGGCCTCGAGTTGACTGTTTTCTTGCTTTTTTGGCTGATCTGATTCGCTTTTGCATTTCTTTTCTCGGTTGCTACTCTCAATTTTCACTCGCTTTTGCTCGGTGTGATTCTCCGACGATGTGTTTTTCTTGGCGTTGTTTTTTACTTTTCGGCCTCCTTCTGGCTTTTCTGACTCTTTCTGTCTTTTTTTGGCATTGTAGGTGACTTTCTTTTCATTTTTCTTAATTTTTTGTGAAATTTTGAATTTTCTATTTTTTAGTATTTTTATGATTTTTTTGGAAACGTTTTGATTTTTAAAGAAATTTTTGTGAATTTTTTGGGGTTTTTTGAAGATTTTATGAAATTTTTGTGATTTATTTTTTTTTTCAGTCTTTTTCTTGGGTGGTGATTTAATCCCTTTTTTTTCTTTTTAGTGATTTATTATTCTTTTTTGTGAATTTTTAAAACTAACCTAAGGCTAACCTAACTAGCTAACCTACTAACCTTACCTCGCGGGTCGCGTGGATGGCATTAACCAGCGGGCCGGTGGACAAGGCCGGGTGCAGTAAACTGACAGCACGCGTGGATGGTGGATTTGAAGGCGATCACAGGTGGGGGCTTGATCTGCGGGCAATGGGGGAGGAAGTGATAGGGAGAGTGAGAGTATGGGGAAGTGATGCAACACTAACAGGCAGTCGGGACTGGCGCGTAGTCCTGGCAGCACACATGAGAGCCGGAGGGTGTGTGTTGGGATGCGCACGTGGACAAAAGATGGGCAGGATCAAAAGAAAGCAGATAGTAGGTACAAGCAGCTGTGATGGTAGCATGCACTACGAGACGAAAGAGAGGTACGAGAATCCAGGGGAGGGTGCATGTGTGCATGCAAACGAGACAGAGAATGCGACAGAGGGGCGTAGAGAGAGAGAGAGAGAGAAAAAAAGAAAGAGATGGAGGGTACATGACAAAAAGGGGAAAAGAGTAAGAGTGTGTGTGAGTTAATAATATAAAAGGGAGTGAGAGGGTGGGGTACACGCTAGAGAGAGAGAGTGAGAGGGAGAGGTGTGAGAATGTTAATAATCGCTCTTTTTGAGAGAGGGGGAGGAGAGAGAAATTTAGAGAGATAAAGAGAGTGTTGGGTGTGTTCACACGGAGAAGGAAGAAGAAAATGAGAATTTCAACGCCGACAAAGACTATCGCAAGGGCTTTTTATTATTTTTTTTGCCAAAAAAGATCGAAAATTAGTCAAAAACGCTATAATTCACCCAAAAATCCAAAAAATCACCAAAAAATTTTAGAAACCTTAGAAAATCATCGTCATTTACAACCCAAACATTTTTGACACTCAAAATCACACCAAAAATAACAATTTTTACTGAAAACACCATATTTGACAAAATCGTTAATCGGGCCCTCGGAAATAGCGAAACACTCAAAACGCGACCACGAAGGGCACAAATGCAAACAATAATTGCAAAATTATCCAAAAAATACCCAAAATTTCTAAAAATTCTCCACACATAGGGAATAGTGCAGCCAAATAAAATCACAAAAATCTCATCAATTCAATTGCCAAACAATTTCATCAATAAAATCAAAACTAGGCAATTAAACCGGCAAAATTATCGACAAAGTTAGGTCAAAAATTGACGCAATTGGAGTATGTAAATCCCTGTTTTGAGCGCAAAAACACAACAATTAACCATTACACACATCAAATTTGCAATCAAAAATTAAATCAATCATGCAAATTAAACACTTTTTAGGCACACACACACAGTAATAAAATTGGCAATTTGTACCAATCTTTAGGTGCGCATACAAAAGGGTTAAACTTGTCGAATCTGCAATGTGACTTTAAAAATCATCAGCTGGGCATGACCACAACACAAATCAATCATCATAATTGAAAAATTGTTAAGCACACATAGATTTTTAGGTGCACAAACATGGGTAAAATAGTGCACACACACCTAAAATTAGGCATACACACACTCAATTAGAATGCACACACACTTTCAATTGACCCTCCAAGCATGCAATTAACTCAATTAGGAACCCAATTAGCAACACACATTCACCAATTAGCAACTGAAACTTGTCAAATTCATACGCCACCAAATCTTAAAAATTTTGGCATTACGACGGCATGAAAACGAACAATTGAAAAATTTTCAATCCAATATAGCATCGACATTGCATTGCATCAACATAGCATCAACATTACATTGCATCATGGTGGGATCTCTACACAATTCTGCACATCCTTAGATTCTAGGAAGATTGAGAATACCACCTTGATTACCTTTGCATTGAAGATCAATTGAATGGTCGAATGCTCCAATCCTTCAGAGCAAATTAGTAGGTTAGCAAAAATTAGTCAAACTAGCAAGGGGTTAGTGTGAAATTAGAGTGTGTAAACACACAATTGGCAAGATATGGTGATACTCTAGGGAATTGTGAACACATTGCTTCATATACACACATCCAAAATCCACAAAAATATAAACACACAAGTGAAATTAGTGAGGAATGCATTCGATTATGCCACAATTACACTAGCGTAGACCATCGTCCCTGGTAGCGGTGTCAAATGTTGGGGGTCCCATTGTTGCAATAGCTCCAATGACCAAAAAAATTATCAATCAGGAGGCATGAGCTACCCAGGTAGGGCATGGACTCATACTGAATTCTACTATGCAGAATTTCTTCTACAAAATCATCGCATTGACATCTTCATCATTCCTCATTGTGGTTGTGCAATCTTTGATGTTCTTAGTGAAATTTGCATTAAAAACTTTAGATTGACCTTGAGAATCCCTACAATGGCTTCTGATTTGTTAAGAAAATTTATATATCTGCATTGACATTCCTTACAGCTAAAAACCTTGCTCTAATACCATTGTTAGAAAAGTGGGGAAGTTTCCAATGTTGTTGGAAGCACACACTTGGCACATAATCTCCCTTTTGCATAGACCCATGAGCATGTGAGAGAGAGAGAGAGAGAGAGAGAGAGAGAGAGAGAGAGAGATGCACACATAATAATAGATGTAAAAAGAAGAGACAAAAATTCTAGCCCCCAAGGTGCATGACACACTTGTGCCCGTTGAGTATTTCATGGTTTGTTTATAAGTATCTTGTGCAAAAGTTTATTCCTCTCTTATACAAAAGCATTGTATGTCAATTAATAATGACACACTCTAAGAGCTATTTCACACGTGTATCCCTCTAGGCTTAGTCTATTGCATAGAGTACAATATTTACAAATGAACCATTGCACATCCACTAAAACAAAAATTGAATTGAATAAAGATACAATGTTGACCTTTAAGCACAAATGCATCATATCTTGTAGCAATCTTCAAAAATGACACACATTGAGACAAAAATTAAAATGAATAGAGTCATAATGCTGACCTTTAAGTGTGAATGCATCATATCTTGCAACAATCTTCAAATGTGACGCACAAATAGCTAACGACTAAGTTAGGGTAGCAATCAAATATCATTGTACAAGTCTAGCTATACCCTAATTGCATGCAAATTATCTCGTGTGTTGACCATTACCCATAGACCATACACGGTGATCATTCAAGCATTACCAAGATCACAGAGAGTGTACAAAAAATTTCTTAACAGGTTTGGAAATGACTCGAGTGACAGTATCATCAAAATTCAGTTTTGATCTATTTTTAGTTTTATCACAGCATTTCTCTCTTTAAAAATTACTATACATGAGTGAGAAGGTGCAAGCAAGCACATGTCAAATTACAATGAGCTATGCAATGAAGGGTACTCATGGCTAGAAAGAGTCAAAAGATAAATGCCACTATATATCTCCTTTATAAGTGCATGCCAATATTTTTCCTAAGATCTCATATGAATTTTATGAAGCTCAAAACGACTAAATACCATTATGATGATGGGTGGGAACGGGAGGCAAAGTGGGTAGAGTGCAAGTGGATGGACATGAGGACCTAGAATATTTATATGCATCTTCTTTGAAAATCCCAAAAGAGCTAAACCTCTACGTTCTTACTCCCATACTTTGGATTCACTTCCACAAACTTCAAACATTCCAAGAAGGTGGCAAGAGAATCACCTACCTTTCCTAGGATGGCACTTATGGCCATGGGTATAAGGTGCTCAAATTCATCTGATTGTTTGATGCTACCTTTTGAGGAGAGAGATTCACTGAGCAATCCAAGTTGCACCATGTAGCTATGTATCTCCAAAAGTTCACTTGTCTCACTGGTGGGCTACAATGCAAACACAAGGGACCGAGTCAAAGAATTTGAAATAATGTATAATTGCTATTATACGATAATTATTGATGAACAAAGCTAAAGACAATGAGCTCAGAACTTGATCAATGCTCAGAATGAGCTTATCTATGTCATGTAAGTAGACCAATTCTCACAATGCTAGAAGTACCTTCCTCTTGTAGAGCATGCGTACAAAAACACGATCCATACTACTATAGGGAAGGCACCCTTCGAAATCTCTGAGGGAAGACCAAAAAGTCCCTTGCTACTTAAGGTACATGGAAAGATCTTTGCTGCTGATGAGTATAGCCGAGACCTACAAGAATCTTCCCAAAGGATTAAGGAGGTTATATCCATCTCACAACAAAGATAGAAAGTTGTTGCTAACAAGCACAAAAGGTCCTTAACTTTCAAGAAAACTGATTGGGTCCTACTCAAATTTCCCAAGGCTTAATTGAGGTAAACGACGAGCAAAAATCCTATGGGCCACCAAAAGTATTATGCTAAGCTAGCAAAAAGATACTATGGTCCTTTTCAAATCCAAAAACCAATCAACGAGATGGCCTATCAACTAAAGTTTCCCAACCATTAGCTCATACACAATGCATTTCATGTTTGAGCCTACTTAAGCCTTACAAAGGAGAGGCACCAAGAGACCAATAATTGAGGACCCGCCCAAGATCGAGGATCAGGAAGAGGTGCTCCAGCCTAAATTTATCCTTCGACACAAGGACAAGGTACTAAGACATGGTAAGATTATCCAACGGTTTATTAAGCTAAAAAATTATCCTTTTGAAGATGCTAGATAGCTGCAAGGAACACAACTTAAGGATAGTATGAACCTTGTCAATGCTTACAATGCTACACTAGAGTAAGCAAATGTAAATTCTTTTTAAATGAACAATGTTTTTGTCTTATAAGACTAGTTTGCTTAGAATCTTGTTTGTGATCACAATGTCTCCCAAACACCAAGTGGAATTTGTCACTCTATTTTGGGAATATGATATGGACTGAAGAGTAGACATGCTTGTGGCAGCTAAGTCTCCCAAGCACCAAATAGATTAGTCATCCATTCTAGAATGATGTCATAGGGTAAAAAGCAACTTTTTACCTGCTAAGAAACATAGACTAATGACTAAGGCTTTTTTGAATTAATGAAAATTGTAAAATCTTTATGGCTTTTGTATGATTCTTGTAGTATTCAAATTAATTAGAATTTGTTTATTCATACAATAAAAGTACAAATAAAAATAAGTATTGCTTTCATCACAAAACACTCAGTTCTCGAATATGTCAGTAAAAAAATCACCTCTTCTATGCACTCATACTGAATTCTAGTATGCAGAATTTCTTTTACAAAATCACCTTAGTATTGACATCTTCATCATTCCTCATTGTGGTTGTGCAATTTTTTATGTTCTTAGTGAAATCTGCATTAAAAACTTTAGATTGACCTTCACAATCCTTACAGTGGCTTCTCATTTGTTAAGCGGGTTTATATGTTTGCATTGACATTCCTTGCAACTAATTAAAAACCTTGCTCTAATACCATTGTTAGAAAAGTGGGTAAGTTTCCACCGTTGTTGGAAACACACACTTGGGCACATAATCTCCCTTTTGCATAGAGCCATGAGAGAGAGAGAGAGAGAGATGTTGACATGCACACATAATAATAGACGTAAAAAGAACAGACAAAAATTCTAGCCCCCAAGGCGCATGACACACTTGTGCTTGTTGAGTATTTCATGGTTTGTTTATAAGTATCTTGTGCAAAAGTTTATTCCTCTCTTATACAAAAGCATTGTATGTCAATTCATAATGACACACTCTAAGAGCTAGTTCACACGTGTATCCCTCTAGGCTTAGTCTATTGCATAGACTATGATATTTACAAATGAACCATTGCACATCCACTAAGACAAAAATTGAATTGAATAGAGATATAATGTTGACCTTTAAGAACAAATGCATCATATCTTATAGCAGTCTTCAAAAACGACACACATTGAGACAACAATTAAAATGAATAGAGTCGTAATGCTGACCCTTAAATGTGAATGCATCATATTTGCAACAATCTTCAAATACGATGCACAAATAGCTAACCACTAAGTTAGGATAGCAATCAAATATCATTGTACAAGTCTAGCTATACCCTAATTGCATGCAAATTACATCATGAGTTGACCATTACCCATACACAGTGATCATTCAAGCATTACCAAGATCACAGAGAGTGTACAAAAAATTTCTTAACAGATTTGGAAATAACTCAAGTGACACTATCATCAAAATTCAATTTTGATGTATTTTTAGCTTTATCACGACATTTCTCTCTCTAAAAATTACTATACTAGAGTGAGAAAGCTCAAGCAAGCACATGTCAAAGGACAATGAGGTATGCAATGAAGTGTACTCATGGGTAGAAAGAGTCAAAAGATAAATGCCACTTTATATCTCCTTTATAAGTGCATGGAAATTTTTCCTAAGACCTCATATGAATTTTATGAAGCTCAAAATGACAAAATACCACTTATGATGATGGGTGGGAATGGGAGGCAAAGTGGGTAGATGTGCATGTCTATCACTCGGGTCAATACAAGGGACTTGCCTATACATTGTGTGCGAGCCACAAATGGCTCCAAGCACACAACTAGACTAATCTAGCAACCTCAAAAGAGCAAGGGTGTGTCACTCACCGCCCTACGCTCACCTTCGTGGAGGATTCCTCGCCACGAAGAAGAAGGAGCTACCGTCGTGCCGCGCTCAACCGCCTCGCCGCTACTATGCCGTCGTCACAATGCTCGATCGCACTCACTCTCTCTCACTCTCTCTCTCTCTCTCTCACACACACACACACACACACACACACACATACACAAGGAGATGAAGAAGAAGAAGATGGAGATGGAGCAAGAGCACTCTTCAATTGCACAAATCATGAGAATGAGTGAATTTTAGGTTTAGTTGACTTTTATATGAGCTCACCCCATTCACACTTGGGCGCCCATACTTAGCCAAATAACCATTGAATGTTCCAGTTAGAGTGCGTCTCTCATCGGCGCTCCTAACTCTACAAAATAAATAATACGGCGTCTGTCGTAGGTGATAGGAATGTGCATGAGGGTTCACATGCCCCCCTTCCTGATATAGATTCCATCCTCGGAAGCTATTGAGTTGAAGTTCGTTCATCGAGGTGGAAGATCAGTTGAGATGAATGTCCTTAGCTTCTTCAGTCACACTGCAAAATCAAACAACATTGGGACAGTAATTGCATTCTCATATATAATTAGAAAGCATATGCAACTGTAGGCAGACAAATTAACTGGTAACAAAATTTTAAACTATATGTCAGTAATAAACGTTAAATTGTAATATAATCCAACGCATAAACAATTGTAAAAGTCAAAAACTAAACAAGTCTGGGGTCGCCAATTTAACGGTCAAAGACACTAGAGATCAATTATTAATACCATGGGCAAGATTCTCAATTTTCTCTGGTCAATTAAGCTGTTTAATCGTGAGGGCCAAGTATTTCATGTCCGAGGGCTGACTAGAGTCTATACCTAGAGGACCTTGTAGTTAAGATACGATAAAAGGAATTGCTCATAAAATCATCGCTTGACTTATTTCCTTTTCTTTGACCCCCCAATGTCTTTTCATAGTGATTCAATTTTAGTGTGTGTGCTTATTTTGTATGCCTTGGGTTTTTTTCTTTTCAAGGAAAAGCGCCCAGACTGGGAACCTCTAGGGCTCTAGTACCATAGGCGATACATGTGAATGAAGTACAAAATCAAGCTGAGATTTCTCTTCCAACTTAAGATTTTACATTGTGGTACTTTGATTTTATTTTTTTTTGTTCGTTTTCAACATTTTAATTTTGTAAGTTTGGGGGGTCATAACAATATTACCCTCCCCAGGCTCATCACACTAGTAAACTCCCTTTATAATACTTAAGGCTAAAGGTCAATAGGGACTAAGCCCACTAGAAAGCCCTAGTACATTGCACACAATGCAGCCTAAATCGGATTAAGAACCTAAGTAAACATTGATTATTAGGAAGGAATTCCCCATGGTATTAAGAGAAGATCTCTAACACCTAGCTTGGTCAAACTAGCTTAGTCGGACTGCTTGATTTTTAAACCTAGACAAGTGATTATGACAAAAAATTACATTGAATTTAATGTTTGGTACTAAGAAAATGAGATGAATATTATGCTACCAATCACAATTAAAGCAGACAAACATAGATGCAAAAAAGATAAGGGACAATGCTAATGGACAGGAAACACCTGTTTGTGTAGATGATCTCGCTTGATTTGAGGAGTGAACGAGAGAAATATTCAATGAAGGTCCAAATTCTAACCACAACAACACGTTCTTGTCCACACAATGAAACACAAGAATACCTCTAGGAGGCACATCAGTGGGAAAAAAAAACTTTTCTAGAAACACTCCTATTGTACTAATCCTACCTACCCTCCATCACTCGAGTGACGAGGATCAAAGGTGTTTGATGACATAGGCTTTTGTTTCAGCATACCGGATGTGAATGTGTAGGTCTGGGTCAATGTTTTGACTTTTATTGTGCACACTCGTTTGCTAATTGCTCTTGTTGTTTATTATATTTTGTTTTTTGTGAGCATAAGGCTTTATATATACATTCCCTAAAATTGGTGATTGAGAGGTCAAGGAAAGAAGGTAAGAGGGAAATAATTCAATAGGCTGACGTGAATGAAGACTTCCCCCCTTCCTTATGTAGATCATACCTTTTGGAATGATGTCGTCACCTTTTGAAACCAATTGCTCCAAGTTGTTATGGGTGAAGACTTTGACCAATAAATCTCGACCGCCCTATGCATTTCATCTAGTTGCAAGGGTGGTAAGGTACTCTCCCATGATTTTATTTTAAGTGGTTCATCAAGTGATTCTTGAATATTGGGAGGTGTGGATTCCTTTGTAGCTTCATGGAGGTCCACTATTGTGGGTGGAGGCTATGGAGAAGCTTTTACCTCTATGGATGCATTACATGAGGAGCTAGAAGCTTCATGAGACTCCCCCCTTCGTGAGCTAGGTGGAATAATTTGGTTTTTCCTTGGAACCCAAACTATCTCTGGAATAGGTGTGTAGGATTTTGCGATCTTTTCCTTTCCACGGTCTGCCATTGTCTTTGGAGTTACACTATCTGAAACGTTTAGGTACCCAAATTTGACGTTTTACGTTTTAGGTACCCAAATTTGATCATTTCCATCATAGTAGCCTTGGGCTTTTAATAGTCATTTAGGAATCCAACGCCATGTTTCCTTACATTTCTTGGAGTGAGTGTGACATTTCTTACAAGGCTTCTATTTTTTTAGCACTAGCTATGCTCGCTAAAGAGGCTTTAGGGACCCACTTGTATGTTTTCTTCGCTATATTAGGATGAGTCTTGTCAGAAGCTATATGCATTGCTTGTAGCATATTTGAGGGTACAAGTGATGGCATTTCATCCCCCTCAGGTGTTACCCAGGTCGTCCCCCTGTTTCCCCAAGTGTCTATGGTTGCTGCTAGGTGGACCCAATCCACATTGTCCGACTCAGTCATCCCAAGTAGTACATCCATAAAAGGAGAATTCTTCCCAACATCAGTGTCCGCTTTACACATGTAATAGTACTGCAATGGGGCTGAGTGAACTGTGGTGTCAGATCTATGATCAATTATAAACCTGTTTCCTAGAGGATATGCTCTACTAGTTACAAGATCACTCGAATGACAAAACATTGGAACTGCAAGTAGACATGGTTTTTAAACCATTCATGCCACCATTTTCGCTTCCCTCATGAAAGGACGTCCTAAGATCATCTCAGATGCCATAGTGTGCTTGGAGAAATCCATAACAATGAAGGTAACTCTTATTTTATGTCCAAAGACCTTGATCTTGAGATCTTCTAGCATCCCAATAGGTTTAACAATAGACCTATTGGCCATCTTTACTACTATGGTTGTGGTTCCAAGGTGAGGTCTTCCCATAGTTTCCCAACAGTTTTTAGTCACAATGCTAAGTCCAACGCCACCATCAAGGATTCCCTTCACAATTAATCCCTTGGTAGTGATTGCTATGGTTGCATTGGATTCATCGACCTCAAAGTATTGTCCCAACTTGTTAACATGTATTTCTACAACAAGGGTCTCATCTAGGTTGGGTTGTGGATCTAAGTGTTCCTCCTCCATCCATCTGTGCAAATTGTGGTAGCCCAAAACTTCAGTCTCCATTGAGGAAGGCTCGAAGAGCTAAGACTAGCTCAGGGTCTTTATATAGTTTGGACATGATGGTGGTTCTAACTTCTGAAGACATGAAATCCATGAATTTGGCAATGTTTAACGGCACCTTTTGGGCTTCAGTCCCTTGATGTGGGGAAGATGGGATCTCCATTTCTTCGATAGGATCAGGTAGTCCCTCTGTAAACATTCTTTCCATCAAGAAGTGAGTACGCCCACTTTCCCATGACTTTAAGTCACTTTCTTCTTGGATGACACTAGGTATGGCTAAGGGTCTCTGGACTTGGTGAGGTGTCTGTAATCTGGATCTACCTAGGTGCTAGTTCTAGATCCCTTTGGGTATATTCTACTAAACTCCTTAATTGCTTGACTCGCTCGATCTCCTCTATAGGGTTTGGACAAATTCCTATCTTCTTCTTGGATCCCGACCATTGTGGCTCATGGAGATCTTCCTTGTTGGTTTCTATCTTAGTGGTCGTTTTGGTCTCCATGGTTTCACCTGAATCATAATCCTATTCAGCGTCGTATATATATACGGGGTCCTCAACAGTCCCTATGGTGGTCTTTGAACTGGGGTCTGACTTCGCTGCTTTTTGCGATCTCTTCCTTTGTGTTTTTTTCCTTTTGTAAGATTGGGCAATTGATGCCGTGTCTCTTTCCTCAAGAATATAATTTTGTTTTTGGAGCATCGACCATGTGAGTACATTTACTGGTACCACAGGTGTACTTTGTGATGGCTCCTCGGTAACCTCAATCAAATTTAATGGTGTGATCTTCGGTGCATTTGGATTATTTGGACATTGGGCAATCAAATGATCTATGCCACATAGATTACACATGAGTATCGGCATTGTAGACGTGCTTGCTTGATTGGTTTGCATTAGTGTGGTGTTCTTTTGTAGCCTAATAGGACACTCGGCCACATGATGTGGACCTCCACACTCATAGCATTGAAGAGGTGGTCTCTTAGCAGTGTAATTGATATTTTGGCCTCTTGTAGCAAGAGCAACTACTTGATAGATAGGTTTAACTTGTCCCCAATAGTCCTCCATC
Source organism: Adiantum capillus-veneris (assembly GCF_014529385.1). NCBI lineage: Eukaryota > Viridiplantae > Streptophyta > Polypodiopsida > Polypodiales > Pteridaceae > Adiantum > Adiantum capillus-veneris. The sequence continues at coordinate 71,104,182 of NC_140951.1, read as the reverse complement.
TAGTATTGTGGAATTTCTTCAAGCGCATCCATCCCATAGGCAATATTAGGGTCTATATCTTCCTCACAGCCTTCCAAACAAGCAATAGATGACTCACAACCCACTTGATTCACTGATATGATTCTTGGATGTGGTGGTTGCAGTCTAGCACTGGAGGTGGTAAGGGTATTGTTTCAACAACATTTTGGGCCCTAGGGACCATGTGTTGTGACGTTTGTTCAAGAGGTGGGGCCGGTATCAATGCAAGCACTCGAGGTGTGTCTGTCCATGCTAAGGTTGGTCTATTGGCCATCGCGCGCTTAAATACTATGCAATCCTTAGCTTCATGACCATACCTCCCACAGGCATTGCAGTTTCCATTGAATTTTACTCTAAAAGTAGGGCATTCATTGGTACTATGTGGTCCATAACATACTGAGCACCATTGTTGCTCCCTTCTTGGATACATATGATTGTTTTGTGGAGCACGATTGTCTCTAAGACTCTCTTGAATGGCCTTGGTGAGATCTCCTAAAGTCATCTCAGATATCTTTGGCTCCTTAGCAATAGGATTTAGGGTCATTGGCCGATGCCCCGATGCTTGCGAGCTAATAGACTTAGGCTCAACAGACACTCTTTCTCCTTGAATTATTAAATTATCCTCTAATTGGATCTCATTGGTGGTGACTGCTTCCCAAGTGGTGATACCTCTAATGACTAGGCCATTGTAGATATCCTCATGTCATAATCCCCTAATGAATCTATCGATAAATTGATTATTATTGAAGCGCTCATTTGGATTACAACGAGAATTCAAATGCTTCAAGCGATTAATAAAGTCTCTCATCGACTCTCCTTCCTCTTGTTGGGCTTTTTGGAGTTGAGAGACTACACCCCAAAGCACTCCCTGTTGTATGTATTCTTTTAAGAACAGTCTCCTAAGAGTAGGGTAAAATCATTTTTTATTCCACCCTTAGGGTTCATACCAATCCCCTGCCTTCCCACTTAAGGTTAGGCTTAAAGCATTACTCTTATGCAGGTCATTGTGTTCTCCTAGAGAATCGCATATTTGTTCAAACACTTCGATATGCTTTCTCACATCCCCGTCTCCACTAAATTTTTGTGTGAGCTTGGCTATTTGTACTACCTTACTTCTAGGTTCTCTATCAGGCATGTTACGCATATTCTCAGCAATAGATCGACCGATAGATTGAGAAATGTTGCCAAGTCACCTAAGTGAGCAGGCACCGTGGGTTGAAGGCGATCCAGAGACTACATGTGGAGTAGGTATTGGCATTGGGCTTGGCGCGTAGGAAGCCCTTGGGTTCCACGTTTGATACAATGGTGTGCCATGTGGCGGTCCAAATTTCATATGTGTGGCCCTAGGCATAGCAGACATCGGATGTGACATGTTATGCTAGCCGGTATGTTCCCCTGGAAATAAGAACTTGGGTGTTGTGGTTGTGGAGCATAGGTTGTTGAAACAATGGGAGGGTAGGGACTACATGAGTACGAGGATCCATAGGTGCGTACGATTGGTACACACTTGTAGGGGCCGTTGTCGGCATTGAGCTACCATGTAGTAGTGCTTTACTAACAAATGAGGTCCATGGAGTGCCCATCATTGGGTTAGGCATGGTAGCCGTGGTGTCATCAAGGGAAAGATGAGCTAGACTTGGAAAAGTAAAGCTATCACTTGTGGGCTTAGATTTCACTAAGACCCCTGGTGAAACAACATATGGAGGATCCATCGGACTTACTGAGGGAGTCTCCATTTGCAATAAGGTTGGTTGTTTAGCCTTCCCTGTATCGATTCATTGAAGACATCTGGATCCCCTTGTTCTGTCTCTCTAGCTCAATAACCATATGGATGACCTCACAAACTCTTTGTTGTTGAACCTCCACACTAGTAGCACCCGTTGTGGATTGTAGGACATCTAACCAATCCACGTGATAGGTGTGACCTGTGTATAGGTCGGTTAGAGTTTCCGTTTGTAGTTCGTACTCCTAGTCCTCATTTAGGAACGCTCCATCTAGGCTTGAGGTGCTAGGGGTGTCCTTTGAACTAGATGCAATGTGGCTCTTTATGGGTTGACCCTTAGTGGTCGCTAATTCAGGAGCACTTGATTTCTCTCATAGTAAAGATATTGACATAGGGGCTTTTGCTTTTAACTCTCTTCGCTACTCCACCTTGTGTAAGCTCTCAATTTCCGTTTCCCTAGCCCCGATGATACACCACTCAACTTCTTGTACTTCGGTAAGGCTTATACCATTAGGTAATATAACTTCGGAGGGGAATAGCTCTGAAGAGTCAGGGGGTGCAATAAATGGAGTATTCACATGCACATTATCTAAGGGCATAGGGTCTACGTTGTTCATGAATGGAGAATTTACTCCCCCCCCCCCCCACCCCCCCTCATTTACATCATTAGCTCCATGTTCGAAGCGAGTGGCTCTACTAAAGGTTTCCTTCAAGTGGTTAAGCATGCTTGGCCTAGACCATGGACCTATCACATGCATGTCTTGGCTTGAGTTATTGGGATTAGGAATTGGGAAACCCTCCATGACGTCGTAGTTAGAGGAAGAGTCACTAGCCACTATATTTGGGTGTTGGTTTGTACTACCTTGCCGCCGAGGGCCCGAAACCTAAGGTAGGTGGGTATTGAGAACTCGCGTAAGTCGAAATGCTCGCTAGTTTCTCGATCTCTAGCACACAACCAGAGCGCATATGCATGTGCCTTTGGCACCCTATAAGCGTCGAGAGGAATAACCTCAAAGTTTAACCGCTTACTTTTTTAGGCATCCGTTTTCACTCGTTTTTTGATGTTTTTTTAAGATAGGTTTTTGGATTAGAACGTGTGATAGCTCAAAACAAGCGTATCGTGCAGGGAGTCGTGGTGTACTTTACAGCACAGTGTTTGGTTACTCGAAGCTCCGTTGGCTCTCAAAGCGTCGATTCTTACCTACACGTGAGACTAAAATACGTAATTTTAAAGAGGGACTGAGACCTGACCTGAGCGTGAGCTTGGGCTTGGGTCTGGGAGATATTCTTGATCTCAATCCTACCTATAAAATTTTTAATTTGTTTTTGTTCTTTTTTGGGATAAGATCGCCGCGGCCGCGCTGTGGCGCGAGCACACACACACCTAACCTACCTACTTACAACTAATACAGCTACTGTTATACACTAACACACTACTATAGTAACTCATTAGCTAACATATCTACTTACTGTACTTTACATAGAACTAACATTATGGATCTACTACCTTAATTCTAACACCTTATCACAGAGAAAACACAGTACCTTTCAACACCTTATTAACAAAAAAAACACAGTAGCAAAACAAACTCCATCTCAACACACACACCTTCCTTCTCTACTTTTCCTACATTTGAAATTGCACCACAATGCAGCATAGAGTGCTACTCGAGCTTAGTGTAAGGCATTTCCCTGGCAGCGGTGCAAAAAATGTGCACGTCTGTTGCACATGTCAATGCAAGGGACTTGCCGATACGTTGTGTGCAAACCACAAATGGCTCCAAGCACACAACTAGACTGATCTAGCAAGCTCAAGAGAGCAAGGGTATGTCACTCACCGTCCTATGCTTGCCTTCGTGGAGGATTCCTCGCCACGAAGAAGAAGGAGCTACTGCCGTGCCGCGCTCAACCGCCTCGCCACCGCCGTGTCGTTGTCGTAATGCTCGATCTCACTCTCTCTCTCTCTCTCTCTCACACACACACACACACACACACACACACACACACACACACACACACACACACACACACACACACACACACACACACACACACACAAGGAGATGAAGAAGAAGAAGATGGAGATGGAGCAAGAGCACTCTTCAATTGCACAAATGAGAGAATGCGTGAATTTTAGGTTTAGTTGACTTTTATATGAGCTCGCCCCATTCACACTTGGGCGCCCATACTTAGCCAACTAACCCTTGAATGTTCCAGTTAGAGTGCGGCTCTCCTCGGTGATCACTCTTACCCTTTTCCTATTGGATCGACAAGCCCGGTACCTCACTCTACCAAATAAATAATACGGCGTCTGTCGTAGGTGACAGGAATGTGCATGAGGGTTAACAGTAGAAAGGCAAGTGGATTGACATGAGGACCTAGAATATTTATATGCTTCTTTGAAAATCTCAAAGGAGTCTAAACCTCTACGTTCTTACTCCCATACTTTGGATTCACTTCCACAAACTCCAAACATTCCAAGAAGGTGGCAAGAGCATCACCTAGCTTTCGTAGGATGGCACTTATGGCCATGGGTATAAGGTGCTCAAATTCATCTAATAGTCTGATGCTACCTTTTGAGGTGAGAGATTCACTGAGCAATCAAAGCTACACCATGTAGCTATGTATCTTCAAAATTCCACTCGTCAATGGTGGGCTACAATGCAAACATAAGAAACAGAGTGAAAGACTTGGAAATAATGTATAATTGCTATTATATGGTAATTTTTTACGAACAAAGCTAAAGACAATGAGCTTACAACTTGATGTTGTCTTAAGCTCAAGAAGGGGGAGTCAACTTGAAAGTATGTATACAAGTTTTGAGATCACCATTTCAATGCCATTGTCTTCAAAAGAATCAACTTCTCATAGCAAAAAGAAATAATATTGTGTAGGAATTTCTAAGGATATGTACATGTATATTGATGTGCAAAAGCCTAAGAAAATTTTAGAAATCATCGACCACTCCATGGTTGCTACCAAGATATTCTCTTCCAACAAGATGCCTTATGAAGATGAGAACAATGAGACGATAAGGAGGTCTATTAGGAGGAGCAATCTAGACACGAGCTCAACCTTATGGTCATTTAATGGCCGTTCTTGGCATTCTTTGTTGTTTTTCATGCACAACAGTAGGGTTTGTCTTCTCTTAAGAAAGACATCCATTGTTTATGAAAGTATTCAATTACACTCACAAGAGCAAGTACTTAGGATCTATAAAGAAGAATTGTGTGTAGTTATTCATGCATTAGATTCATGGAAGCACTACTTACTAGTGCCACCTTTCATCATATGCACATACTATCAAAGTGTCAAGTAGTTTCTTACACAAATGAAGCTTTTTTTATTTTCTTCCACAATTCCACTTTAGTTTCACATAGCTCACATTCCGACAATAAAAAATATAGCAATAGATGCACTCTCATACTAGAAAGTGTCAACGCTATCTCTACTCCATGCAATCATGCCCTTACAAGTATGATTGGCAAGTGTGTAGAAGATGGTTATGCGCCTAACATAAAATTTGTGCGAGAAGGTTATGTATGAATCACATGCTCCTCCTTATATGTGACACTGTGGAATTTAAGCCACAACCCAAGCAATATAAACTTATTTCTATTAGCCCACTATGTACCATGTCATTCAAAAGTCTACAAAGCAATGCATAGTAGGCCAATAGGTCAAGTATGAGAGACATAAGGCCCCTGGGACGTATCTTGGTCTAGTGGGTGTCTGTTTTGGCCCAAACTTGAAATTTCAGATATAATAGTGTATATCTACAAGGCTATCAAGTCGGATACCCCCGCTATGAACAAAATTTTAGTATCACCCTAGAATTTTAGACTTTTTATGAAGGATTTAAACTCATACAATTGTTCCTAATGGTAAGTGAAGTCCATTGGATTTTTTTTGTTAAGTTTGCAATGGTTTAGATTAGTAAACAACAAATTTTTAGTTTCCCACACTATTTGATTTCAGAATTTGGTCTTTGAACATGATTAGAATGTCTAAATTTGTTCAAACTTCACCTAGCTACGGGATATTTTTAGCGTGTACTCATTGCTTGGATTAAAAGTTCACAAAGATTTTCCAATTTTGATCCAAATGTGTAGCATCATGATACTAAACTTTTGGCTGAAAATTTGCCCAATTTTGTTTCAATGACAGTTCTATGCTCGGTAAGTCTAGTTACACCCCTTCTGACCAAAATTTTGGTCAGTTTGGTGTCTTTTGAAATATTTATTGTGTTGATCTTAAGTTCCTAGGTCAAATTACCCCAAGTTTTGTACGAAACATATATAAGCAATGTATAGAGTCCAAATTTCACCATACTTATTTCGTATCGCAATTCCTAAACATTAGTATACTTTTTTTTATTTCTAATTTCTGATGGTTTTCATGCATCCAGATAATGACTTTGCAAGTCTGTCCTACATAAATCTCCGGCAATCATTCTCAACACACTCTAAAGCCACAGACTTAGAATAATTTTTTGAAATGTACTTTGCCTAAATTTGGTGATAACGGTTTAAATGAAAGGTGCTCAACACCTCTAATGGAGTTATTACCTGCCCCACTCCTATGCAAAAGTTTAAAATAGAAAGATATGTCCAAATCAACAAAACTAACACAATTTTTACACTAAGACCCAGTGAATATCCCTTTTCCTCAGCCAAGAGCGTCTATCCCCCTGGTCTATATCTTTTCTAATTGTCTTTAATCAACACTCAATGCTACCAAATCCCCAACCACAAAGAACCAACCGAATGGCTACATATGTACTAAAAGTAAAGATTACTCTAGAGCGATGTAGAGGAAGTTTTCAAGAGGTGATGCCCATGAATGCTTTCACTAGGTGGATATGTCTGGGAAATGGCACTATGTATTAATTGGTTTTCTAGCTCTCTGCTAATCTTATTGCAAACATAGTGAGAGCTTTGTACATTAATGTCAATACAAAGGACGTAGTAGACCCGGCTAGGGCATGGAAGCAATAAGATTTTATCAGGCTCTTGAAAAAGAATATTGATGTGCACTACCATCAAACTCTCTCAAATGATCACCAAATCATCAAAAGCGAAACTATGACCACAAGTTGATCTCAAGCATTTCACCTATCAATATGACCACAAGTAATAAAGGTCAAGTTTTGTAACCTTTAATGCACAACTTTACAAGGAGGTAAATTTTTTAAATACTATTGATAAGACATATGGTCTTAATCAAGCCATCTCTTGCTCATGCGAGATTAAAATTTACTCCAAAATTCTAAATGTGTTAGGTGAGGTATTCTTATTGAATGAAGTCTCCTATGCTATGAAAAATTTTGTTATCAAACGGATGATTAAAACTCAAGATATGACACCAAACAACACGTAGGGAGTTTCAAACAAAATTTAGAAATAGCACAAGAGACTTATGTCAATAAGAAGAGCCTTCACCTAACAACATGTAGCACTTCTTGGAATTGAAATGCAATCTCACATGTGGAAGAGATGAGCTAATATTGAGACACACATGGCTCAACAATCGTATATAAAAAAGATTACCTCCTTAAAAACTTGTGATTAAAGGTTACAAAAATGACCTTTATTACTTGGCCAAAAGTATGGAATTTGGTCCTAGGCCAACTTGGCTCAAAAATTTGGCAATCTAAGTGCCGATAAATTTAATAATTACAAACGAGAAGCTTGTAGCCCTGACTAAACAAATATGGCTCATGTGTACATCTATGCAAATAAGAAATTACAAAGTGAGATGAAAAAATTAAGTGGCCAATGCCATATAAAATGGGAAATTTTACAAAACCAAGGTGCCATATGATCTTCAATTGGTTGCTCTTGTTAGTGTGGTAGCTAATATGTGCTTCTATGTAGGCATGATAAGGCTAACCATATGATGTATTCTATGTGAAAGGTGCGCTAAAAAGTAGAGTCGACCTAACAATGTGTAAGGCTTAGAGTAAGCCACTTAAACTGCTATGCATATATGCCATCTATTATGCTTTCTTACAAAAGAGTAGTCAATGTACACACTCTCTAGTGCAAATCATTAAAATTTATTAATGATGTGTAAGGCTTAGAGTAAACCACCTAAACTTCTATGCATATATGCCATCTATTGTGCTTTCTTACAAAAGAGTAGTCAATGTACACACTCTCAATGTACACACTCTCAAATGCACAAAATTATTTATAACCATATATACTTTGTGCATTAGGCCATGATTAAGTCCTAGTTTTTTACAACCATATTTATTTTGTGCATTAGGCCTATCCACCCTAATCTATATCAATTAGTATTTTGTGCATTATTTTGTGTGTAATGGATCATTGGCCTATCCACCCTAATCTATATTAAGTAATATTTGAGCATAGTGTAGATTAGCAATTCCTAATCTAATTAAATCTTAAAAATTATCCCTAAGCTAGATCACATTGGCACTCTTTGGCCATTGTGATCGTGATTTCAAATATCCACTATTAGCTTTGGCAATAGTCACCTTGACAATCTCTCCTTTTGATGTCTTTGAGTCGAATGGACTTAGAAGAAGCTTTGGCACTAGTCACCTTTGCAATCTCTCCTTTTGATGTCTTTGAGTCCAAAGGACTTAGAAGAAGAGGTTCATTATTAATGCCCAATTTCACATATCTATGGATTGATTTCGTGCCACACACATTATTAGGATTTTTAAAGCTTAAATAAAACGATTTGTGTGCATTTTACTTTCTTTTGTTGGCAATCACAAGGCCAAGTTTATTTTCTAAGAAAACCATGTGGGCATAGACTATGACAAGAATGATATGTCGTTAAAAAACAAAGCACTATATGGACCAACCCTCTTTGTGCGTAGGGGAGGATTGTGAGTTCCTCCACCTACTTGAGTTTAAGGGGAGATTTGCGTTTTCTGTGCCTCACTCTTTGTGATATTTGAGGGGAGGATCGTGTCATAATAACTAATATTTAATTCTCCTAAATTATTTCCTCATGTTAAACTGATCATTTAATATGGGAAGTACCAGGGGAGAAAAAGCTAGAATACTGGTTAGGCTGGATAACTAATATCTAATTCTCCTAAATGATTTTCTCATGTTAAACTGATCATTTAATATGGGGAAGCAACATGGGAGAAAAAGCTAGAATCTTGGTTAGGTTGGCAGACTGATCACAGTAGGGATCCAAAAGAGGGAAAATAGGGATCCACCGGGGGGGCCATCTGCAAAGAGCAATGTGTATCAATGGGCTTTAAAGACCCTAAGGTTCAGCCCATTAAGACTTCCAAAATGCTAAGGTTCCAAAATTAATTCAATACTCAATGGTCAAGCTTTAGGGAAAAATTAAATGCTTGTGGGAAGACTTGAAAGTCTTCCCACATCCCTATCTAGGAGGGGGCGAGCCTTATATGTAGGGGATGAGAGAGAAACACACACACACACACTCTAGCAAGCTCTTTTTACACAAAGGGCATAGTGGACACATGTCAACTCCCTAGCCCAGTTGCCCCCAAGGTGCATTCAAATCCTTTTGGATGTCCATAGAGGTGGACCAATGAGAATTGGGCTAGAGTAAATTTAGTTTAATACATTAACAAACACTTGATAAAAGAGCCAATAGAAATTAAGCTCTCTAGAAGACTATTGGATAGTCTCGCAAGGGGTCCAATGAGCATTCAACAGCCCAATGGCTTGCCTAATTCCTATTGCCCACAAGACTAAGAGGTCCAATGAGAGTTTAATTGCATTATTTAAATACCTAAATCTCTCACAAAAGGGGAAAGGGAGACACATGTCACAAGGCTATCAATTATGCTTCTTAATTGTCATTGGCTAAGCTTTGCAGGGGCCAATAGGATGCCAGCATGAACAAATAGCAAGAGGGGTCAACCAAGAGAGAGAAGGGGCTGAGTTTTGGCATTACACACACACACACACACTCACTCACACAAGTTCATGTGTGAAGTAAAGAATACTATCTCTCCTTCTCAAGCTTTAATGGAAAGCTCATCATCTACTCCAAGCTTGTGAGAAGGGAGGCCTACACCAACAACTCTTGGTTTTGTGATGCAAATCCAACCAAGAGCCAAGCTCCAATGCATGCTCATCTCCTCTACCATGCTAATTATTAAGCTATTATGAGTGATTATATGAGGAGACATACTTCTTTCTCGTAAGAATACTCCTTCCTCTCGATCTACTCTCATACCCCGCTAGCTCTCACCATCTTTGAAGGTGTGTGAGGTCTTGGGTCTGAGATCGTGAGGGAATTGATGTTGTGTTTTCAAGTGTAAGCTTGGTGCTTGAAGATTCCATCTTCATTGCACCAGCAAATTATTGAAGAAACACAAAGTATTGTATTGTAAAATGTCTCCCTTGATGGGGGAAACCTATAATACAAAGCCTTTTTGGAGGGGGACCGCTGGCTCCATGTAAATTTGGTCCTCAACTGTTGTCTTAATGAAATGCTCACTATGTCTATGTTATTTTCCGCTACACACAAGTTACTAGACCATTAAATATTACATTGGTATCAGAGCACAAGGTTTCTCTTTTCTTGATCAAGAAGAGAGGTCCTCAAGCTAACTATAATTGGTTGGTATTATTAATTGCAATTGAGTAAGTAGAATAGGGATTTTTCAGCCTTGCAGTGTGCCTACTTTGTGCAGATAACGGGGCATCACCGTCGAGAGCTATGGTCTTAGTAGTGGAGTCCTATGTATAGATTTTCTTCTATTCCTTGCAATTAATGATATTCGAGCCACATGTATAGGAGCTTGAGTGCTTTTCTAAAGGGGTTAAGAGGAGTAGCAACTAGGGCTTGAAGTGCCAAAGTACACCTAAAAAACTTTACACCTAAAAGTTGTTAGAATGGATGACAATAGTAAAGAGAGTGAAATTAATGTTGATAGCTTTGATTTTGCTAATGAATAGGCTACTAATAATTCCCCTATGCTTGTTAATTACCTTGTTTCTAGGCTTCAACAAGCCATGGGAAATCCATCTCTCCAAAGTGAAGTACAATGGCAATTACATACTCATGGGATTCTCCAAAGTCCCCACCAAGAAGAGAGAGTACCTAGGAAGCCTCCTTGTGTGACTTCCAAAAGAGGCCTCTTTCCAATAAGGGAAGAAGAAGAGGATCCATATGAAGGGCTCAAAAATCTACTACTTGACAACACATATCCTTCCCAAAGGAGAACTCAAGTTTCAATGGAAGAGCCCCCACCAAAGGAACGAGAAAGAAGTGAGTCTCCTACCACCTCGGCGGAGATGGCTCCACGAAGACGGCGGGTAAAACGCTCTCCATTATCCCCTAAACGGAGAAGACCATCGCACACTTCTCTACGCCATAATTCAAAGAGGGATGACAGAAAACAAGAGAAGAAAAAGGCGACAAAGAGGTCACTCTCTTCTCCATCTTCTTCATCCTCTTCCTAGTATGAAGAAAGTGATGGTGCAGATAAGGAGGAACAAGGGAAGAAAAAGGCGAGAAAGAGGTCACCCTCTTCTCCATCCTCCTCAAAATGTTCCTCTTCTGAAGAAAGTGACGGTGCAGCTTTCAAACCACCAAAAAGAAGAGGCCATAAGAAATCCTATGCCGCATGGAAGAGGTCGTCCAAGCTCAAAAAGTTCAAAGAGGGAGAAAAGAACATCTCTTTCCTTACCTATGATGGCACCTTTGGTGCTACGAACAAATTTTTGGCCTTCCTCCAACAATTGGATGTGGCGTTTAAAGATGAGGGCTTCAAGGAGTCCTCTAAGCTATGCCATGTAGCTATGCATTTTCTAAAGTATGCCAGACAATGGTGGTCTAGCCTACAAGCAAATGGTGAAGCTCCACAAACATGGAAACCTTTAAGAGCTTTCATCATGAAGCAGTTTTTCGCTATCGATGCCAAATACAAAGTACTCACTTAATGGCGAAGCTTGAAGCTCTCTCCCTACAAATCTATTCACAAATATGGAGACAAGTTTTGGGAGTTACATCTCAAAGCCATTGTGTTTAAAAATATGGATTTTGGAAAGAAAAAACAACAATTTTGTGCGGATCTAACTGAAGATATGGTGGAGTATTTTAACTCCCAAAGGCCATGCACCATATCTGCAATCGTAGGCCATACCATGGTGGCTTCACAAATCAATTTCCAACAAGGGACTAAGAGAAATCTTAAGCCCATGGAGAACAAGGACCATAATAAATGAGCCTAAGGGAAAGGACATTGTCCAAAAGTCTCCTAAAGGTAATGCCAATGACATCAAAGCTAAGGAGAAGTGAGTTTATTAAGGCAAAAATAAACTCTCTCCTGAAGAGATAGAGCATTATTGTAAAGATAACCGTTGTTTCAAGTGTGGGGAGCAAGGGCATGATGATCGTGCTTGTCCCCATAAGAATACACAAAATGAGTCTCCTAGAGCTACCTTGGTCGAAATCCAAGAAGAGGATGCTCACCACAAAGGATCTCCTCTATGCCATGCTTGAGGAAAGGTAAGAGAACATGATGCTTTTATTCTCTTTGACCCTGGTTCTACTCACAATATCATAACACAGAGTTGGCCACCAAGCTAGGCATCCAAGCCTATGAGATGGGAGATGTCCTACCTGCAGATGGTGCTTTCAAGGGTCAAGAAGCCTCAGTCACTCCCTTAATTGGGAAATTGAGGTTCCATGTCCAAAGCTATGTGGACAAGGAGGACTTCTTTATCTCTCCTCTCAAGCACGAGGATGTAATCCTAGGGGCACCATGGTTTGATTGCATGGATGCCAATGTTAAATTCCCTGAAAGGCAAATCTACTTTAGGTTCAGGGAAAAAGATATGTACATAGATGCTAAGGAGTTGGGTAACACCATATCCATTGTACATATTCAAGCTTTCAATAAGTCAATAAAGAGCTCTATTTCCGTGTAAAAGATTTTTGTTAAAGATTCTCAAAATGAACCTAATGCTTTAGCAAAAAAAAAAAAAAACAATCTCAAGGAATTAGAGTTATCCAATTTTCTCAAAGGATTTCAAGATGTTTTTATTGACAACATCCCTTGTGAACTACCTCCTAAACGAGGCAATGATGACCATGCAATTGAACTTCTTCCAAGAAGCTAACCGCCTAATAAACTTCCTTATAGATTTTCTCAAGCTCAACAAGAGGAGATTATGCGGCAAGTGCATGAGTTAATTGAGAAGGACATGGTTAGGCCTAGCTCATCTCCATTTTGTTCACCCATGTTATTAGTGCAAAAGAAAGACGGCACATATCGTATGTGTGTCGACTATAGAGCACTAAATAGGATCACTATCAAGAATAGGTTTCCCGTTCCACGGGTAGAAGACCTATTTGATAAGCTGCAAGGGTCGACCTACTTCAGTAGGATTGACCAAAAACGTGGCTACCATCAAATAAGGATAGTTGATCAAGACATTGTAAAGACCGCATTCCTCACTACGTTTGGTCTTTACGAATACATTGTGATGCCTTTTGGCTTGACCAATGCACCAGCCACATGTAAACGCTTGATGGAGAAGCTATTCAGGCCTCATCGAACCTTTACTGGAGTGTTCTTTGATGATATAATTATCTACTCTAATTCATTAGGAGATGAACAGAAGCAACATCTCCAGGTAATATTCAAGTTTTATGAGAGAATAATCTTTATATTAATCAAAAGAAAAGTGAGTTTTTCTTACAAGAGATTCATTATTTAGGTCACATTATCTCTCAAGTTCTCATCCAAATGGATCCATCAAAGCTAGAGGTAATAAAAGGATGGCCTAATCCAAGGAATCTACATGAGCTAAGAGGCTTTATAGGTATGTGTGCATACTATAGATGCTTCATAGAAAGGTTATCACAAATTGCGGGACCATTGCATGACCTAACAAAGAAAAAAGTTAGGTATACATGGTCTGCCAAGGAGAACAATGCTTTCAAAAAGCTTATCTCTCAACCTGTGCTTACACTGTTGGATCTCTCAAAGCCACTTGAGGTCCAATGTGATGCTTGTGGTGATTGCCTTGGAGCTATTTTGCTACAAGAAGGGTGCACCATAGCCTAAGAAAGTGGAAGGCCTGTCCCTGTTGAGCAAGCTATAGGCATTTATGAAAAGGAACTCCTCGTAGTTCTACATGCCTTAAACTCGTGGAAGCACTATTTATTGGGGACTCCTTTCATTCTGCGGACGGATCACCAAAGCCTTAAGTACTTCATGACGCAGACCAAGCTCTCCGACGAAAAAATGAGGTGGGCAAAATTCCTTTCGCAATTTCATTTTCATATTGCTCACATTGCTGGCAAGCATAATCAAGTAGCCAATGCACTCTCAAGCCGACCGAGAGTGAATGCGGTTTCCATAGCAACTCACAATGGTCTGTCTTCTATGATAGATGAGTACGCTATTGATCCCAATTTTAGAGATGTGATTTCAGCCCTTGCACTAGAGAAGAAAGAGGAACCATTTATCTTACAAGATGGTTATCTTCTCTATGGAAATAGACTATGCATTACTAACTCACTACGTGAGAAAGGATGTATGAATCTTATGCTCCTCCTTATGCAGGGCATAGAGAGATTCATCCTACCCTAAAAGGGATAGAAACATATTTCTATTGGCCTGCCATGAAAGCAAACATACAAGAGTAAAGTTTCTAAATGTGTGGTATGCCAAAAGACGAATTTTGATAGGGGGAAGCAACCTAGATTGCTTCAACCTTTGTCAATCCCTAATTCACCATGGAAGAGTATATCCATGGATTTTATTTTTGAATTGCCTTAGTATATCCCCATGAGAATACAGGAATATGGATGATAATAGAAAGGTTCAGCAACAAGCTCATTTTATACCTGTCAAAAAGGCTATCAAAGCCCATCAAATGGCATCCCTCTTCATATCACAAATCTTCAAGTACCATGGCTTGCCAATGTCCATAGTGTCAGATAGAGATCCTTGAGTGACCAGTAATTTTTGGAAGGGTCTCTTTGAGAATTTAGGGACAAGGCTAAACTTCTCTTATGCCTATCACCCTCAAATGGATGGGCAAAGTGAAATAGCTAACCTAACAATTCTTGATCTACTAAAAGCCTACGTAACGGAACTAGATCAAAGGTCCCAATTAGAGAAGTACTTACCGTTACTGGAGTATACCTACAATAACACTATACATACCTCCACCGGAAAAGCACCTTTTGAGGTAATTAAGGGAAGATCTAAAAGTCCCCCTGCTACTTCAGTTACATGGGAAGATCTTTGTTGCAGATGAGTATAGCTGAGACCTACAAGCGTCTTTCCAAAAGATTAAGGATGCTATCACTATCTCACAGCAAAGGCAAAAGGCTATTGCTGATAAGCACAGAAGAGCTCAAGCCTTTAAACAAAATGATTGGGTCTTAATTAAATTTCTCATCTTACTGTGCACTGTGCGTGAGTGTTGGACTCTACGACACTCCATCAATTATAAGTTAATAGACTTCGACTCGTATGCTCATCTCATCCAGCATGAACGACATGAATTAATTATGCTCAACTCTTCCAGCTTGAGCGTAAGCCTAATAACTTTGACTCTTAGCACAGAGTTTAATATGACTTGAAGCTTTGGGACTAATGGTTTGCTCATTTTATGGCTCAGCAGCCCGACTCTGACTATGCCAAAGAATGTTTTTTGCACCTTGGCGACTTGACTCATTACATTCTTGTGCTTGCTACAAACATTTCTTCAGGTAAAAGTAATCTTGAATCCTCAAAAAGAGGATTAGTGAAGAATCGGCGTTGAAGGTTTCTTTTGCCAAATCTGTTTTATCATCTTCGAATCTGCATTCATGTTGGTTGGGTTGTCCTTCTTTGACTGTGAAGACTCCATTATCTGGTTGATTCTCCAATTGGGCCTGTTTATAGGAGTCTTTGATGTTGTTGTAGGCCTCTGTTCACTGTCGGCATTTGGCTTTTGACTGGGAGCATTAGAAGACTTAGGAATCCAAATCTCTTGATGACCTTTGTATCTCCTTTGTTGACTTTGCTTTGCTCTAGGTCTTGTTGAGTTCTTGAGATCTTCATACAAGTCTGGTGTAGTTGCAGTTGGCTTGTGGTTGACTGGTAGCCATATCTTTAAGATGCGTCTATGTTCTGTATCCTCTTGAGATTTGTGGTAGATTTTAGAATCTTCTAATGTTGTTCTATTGTATACCTGCTTCTTATGTATCCTAGGAAGCCCAAAGCTTTGCGGAAAGCTTCAAGCTTCTCTCACAAGACAATGCCTTTGTGAAAAGATCTGCAAGGTTGTCCTGTGTTGGCACATAAGCCAAGTTGATCTCTCCTACTGAGAGCCTCTCCCTGACATAGTGGTAATGCACCTCAATGTGCTTTGTGCGAGCATGAAAAACTGGGTTCCTCGCAACTGCCAATGCGCTCTTACTGTCAGTGTAGATAGTGTTAGCAGTGTCTTGTCCAACACCCAAATCAGCCATAAGGCGTCTGAGCCATACACACTCAACCGTAGTTGTGAAGACTGCCCTATACTCAGCCTCACAACTCGAAGTGGCCACAGTAGGTTGCTTCTTGTTCAACCATGATATACATGAACTGCCAAGCATGAAACAAAAAACACTTGTGGACACTCGCGTGTCAAAACAACCAGCCCAATGTGAGTCCGAAAAACCATGTAAGTCTGGTGGCAATGATCCCCCCTTGGGATAAAACAAGCCAAGATGTAAAGTGCCACTAAGGTAACAAAAAATCATGCTTGGCAGTTCATGATATACATGAACTGCCAAGCATGAAACAAAAAACACTTGTGGACACTCGCGTGTCAAAACAACCAGCCCAATGTGAGTCCGAAAAACCATGTAAGTCTGGTGGCAATGATCCCCCCTTGGGATAAAACAAGCCAAGATGTAAAGTGCCACTAAGGTAACAAAAAATCCTCTTGACAGAATGCCAATGCTTAGACCCTGGGCTATGCATAAATCTACTAACCTGTGAGACTGCAAACTGAATATCTGGCCTCATGTTGCATACATAAAGGAGGCAGCCAACAACAGTTTGGTAAAGAGCGACATCAGCAGGATCACCAGCATCATGTAGACTCAACTTCAAACCTGTTTCCATGGGAGTGGCAATAGGTTTGCAATCCTCAAGTCCAAACTTACATAGCAATGTCTCTATGTAACTTTTCTGACACAAGGCAATACCATCATCACACTGCTTGAACTGTATACCCAAATAATGATGCAACGGCCCCAAATCTTTCATCTTGAAGGTAGCATTCAAATCAGCCTTAAATTCAGCAATATGTCTCTCATTTGGTCCAGTGATCAACAAATCATTGACATAAAGAACCACAATGAGAAGTACATCACCCTCACACTTTACATACAATGTGCTTTCTGTTGGACTATTACGAAAGCCTCGTTTAACCAAATGAGTGTCAGCTTTCTCATACCAAGCACGAGGAGATTGCTTCAACCCATACAAAGCCTTCTTACATCTTCACACTTTGTCCTCTTGTCCTTTTATGACAAAACCGCGAGGCTGCATTACATAAACTTCCTCAAATATGTCACCATTCAAGAAAGCAGTAACAATGTCTAATTGATGTACATCCCAACCAAAATGAGGTGCCAATGCACATAGAAAACGCACAGTAGTCATACGACAAGTGGGAGCAAAAGTCTCTTCATAATCTATGCCTTTTTTCTATGCATAACCCTTTGCAACAAGTCGAGCCTTATGGCGATCGATCTCACCATCTGGCTTGCGTTTCAACTTGTAAACCCACTTCGTACCAATGGCCTTTTTACCAGGAGGCAAATCACATAAAGTCCATGTGTCATTTTCTATAAGTGCATCATATTCTCATTGCATGGCAGCCATCCAATTTTTTGAATTCTGTGCTTCATCAAAAGACAGAGGCTCCTCAACATCATGTAAGCTAGACACAGCCAAAGCAGAACAATCTGATGCATAAGATGCATGGCAAGAGCCTGAATGAGTACGACTAGACAAAGGTGTATCCAATTTACTATCATGCAAAAGTGTGCACCAACCATTTTGGCATACCTCTAGCCTGCTCATTTTCAGCCCTTTCCTCATCAAGTACATCATGTACATCTGCATCAGTAATAGGCTGATCGGTAACATTTTCAGAAAACCCCATAGGCTGTACATTTACCTCATTGGAACTTACATTCGTATTTCCACCACTGAAAAGAGGCAACAAAGTGTCATAAATGTCCTGTGAGCTTACATTATTGTCTCTAGTACATGACAGCAAGGGCTGAACAGAATCTTCCACAAACACTACATATCGTGAAACCAAAATACGTTTTGTCTGCGGATGATACAACCTGCAACCTTTGCTTTCAGCACTATAACCAACAAAAATACATTTGACAGTCTTATCATCCAATTTTCTGCGCTGTGTTTGTGGCACCAAAGTATAGGTAATTGCCCAAGGATAGAGTTTGCATGGGCCCACAAACATCACTATGCACAAGCTGCAACCTGCATGTGGCCCGAACTGAACCATACTTTGGAAACTTAGAATGCTACATATTACCCAAAATACAGCCTTCACAAACATGTTTAACAGGTGCTTCAAGAGGCGGCAAAGAAGCAACCATATCAGATTTCTGCAAACGCAGCAGACTGGCAAAATTCAGATGACCAAAACGTGCATGCCAAAGTTTTGCATCTGAATTATCCCTTGAATCTGCAACAGTATTTGCAAAATTTTGTCCACACTTGTCATACAAAGTGAGTTTATACAGCCCACGACACAAAAAGGCCAGATGCAATAATTTCATCACCAAATTCAAGATCATGAACTGTACATCTGTCATCCACAAATTTGACTACAAGTCCAAGTCTAGCAAGTGCGGATACAGACAAGAGATTCTTCTTCGGATCCCAGGTACATAAAGTGCATTAACAAGTGTGAAGGAACTGCCATTTGTAGCAGTAAGCACAATCTTTCCAACTCCCTAAAGCGGATAAGAGGCATTGTTGGCACAAGTGACTGAATTCCCATGAGCGACAAACTCGAGAGAGGTAAACAATTCACGATGTGAGGTAATGTGCTTCGTAGCACCACTGTCGAAATACCACACATGTGAATCTGTAGCAACTGACAAGCATGCATCATGGATAGCAGGATTGTAAGTGCACTTTGCGCTAAAAGCCCATTCTGCATCAACATCAGTAACACAGTCTCCTTTCACAGAAGACTCAACAGTGGCTGCATTTGTAGTGGAACCAACATTTGCAGTGGAACCACCCTCTTTCTTCTTAGCCTCTTTGGCCTTCAACTTAGGACACAACTTGATCAAGTGATCATTAGCTTTACAATAATGGCAACGCATCTTCTTTTTGCCCTTATCACCAGAATTGCCAGACGAAGTGCTGCCAACAGAAGCATTGGGAACAGAAGTTTTTCCACTCGCAGCAGAATCATAAGAAGTGGCTGCATTGTTGTTACCACCCTTTCTTTGAGAAGCAATAAAAGCCTGTTCAACTGCATGCTGTCTAGTCCTGTTTTTTCTGGAAAGTGACTCTTGCAACAGCAATGTGCATAATGCATCAAACTTGACAACTTCTGGATTGCCTTGGGTCATAAGTCTCCAAGTACTAGCAAAAGTCTGGTAAGAATCTCGTAAGGCATCAAGAATAGTCTGCACAAGGGAAATGTCTGAAATGACTTCACCTGCAGAAATAAGCTGCTCATTGATATCCTTCACACTAGCAAGGAAAGTGTCCATATCATTTTCCTCATGCATAATCTTTGACTCCAGCTCTTTACGCAACAAAGAAATTTTAGTCTCATTGTGACTTGAATAAAGACCAGTCAATATATCCCAAGCCTGTTTTGCAGATTTTGTTGAGCGGATGTGAGGAACAATGGTACGCTTCACAGAAAACGCAATCAATGCATTAGCCTGCGCATCCTTAACATCCCAACGAGCTTGTTTTGTCGTAGGCAAAACAACTCTAACAACAGCAAGACCTGCAACATCCTCAAAACTATGACGTACATCAATGCCCTGAACAATATTCCAGACGCCCTTTGACACAAGCACATGTTGCATCATATAAGCCCACATAGGGTAATTGTCCCCATCCAACCTGTCCTCAGCAGCAAACATCTTGAACACATCTATGTTGTTGTTGTCAGCCATGGTAAATGTTGCACCTGATGTGAAAATTGCCCAAAAATAGGAGAAACGGAGCGAGAACAACACGTACTATATAGCACAAACCGTAGAAGACTATAAGGCACCTATTATGCAGAAAACGGCACTGACAGAATTTCTGCACAAAATGACGAAATTGCCTGTGCAGACCTGCCTATAGTGGAAACGGAGGCCGAAATGAGCCCGAATCAAAAATCTGAGCAGATCGAGCTCTATGAATTCTCCCAAAGTATTTGTCGACCTGCAGACGCTTTCCAAAGATCACTGAAATCGAAGAAAGTGAGCAGGCGTGTGCAGGAGCAACTGGCGACTAAGCCCGGGAGGACGTGACCTGCTTTGATACCAATTGTTGAAATTAGGGTTGCAGAGAAATGCACACAGCTTGGAGAAGACGAAGGAAGCTCAAGGCACACAATAGAGAGTGTATAACTTAGTGTGCAATGGAAAGATAGATAGCCCTAGAATGATGGGAATATATACAATGCTCGGGGGAAAAAACCTCCTAAAGAGGGAAAAAATGCCCCGGCGGTCGTAGTGTGTTCACACACATCACTACCACATGTATATGGTAACAATTTTGTGTTGATTTCCCGTCTTTAATCCAAACTGGATCATTGACTTTGATGAAACTGCTCGGAACAAACACTTGCTTGACTTTCTTTGATTTCTTGAGGACTTTGACTGAAATATCTTTGCTTTTCTGGGTGTCTCCTTAGAGGTTTTAGTTGGGTCAACAGTAGACTTGAAATTTTGAAAGCCTGACTTGCTTGAAGAAGCTGATCCATGAGGGTTTTTTTATGTAGAGGCATATGATGTCACAACTTCTTTGCTAACAGGTGGAAGTTCCACTTTGGCTTTACCTTTGTCTGCAAAATTTGTCTTTGATTCCTGTGACTTCTACAACTTTGATTCCATCATTAATGGTACCTATAACTGTTGCTTGTTACCTCTTGGAAAAGAGAGTAATAGCATTCTGTCTTCTTTGTAGGCCTTGTGTTGGTCTAACCACTGATGTCCAATGATGACATCTGCAAGCATTTCTTTTGAAGGCTTCACCTAAAACTTAGCCCGCTCTTCATGATTTTGGGTGCTAAGGGTAGCAACCATTTCTTTTTTACTTGTAGCCTTACCCAATGATTTCTCTATTATCTGGCTTGTCCTAAGTAATCTCTAGAATGCTCTGGATGTTGTCTACAACCATATTGCACTTTGCGTCTTTGTCTAGTAGAGAATTGTATCTGATACTTGCTCCTTTTGTACTGCTTAGAACTACAGCTATTCTCATTGGAGGTTCTATTGAAGATCTTTGTTCTGCATTTGTTAAGGTCTCATTTTGATCTAACTGTGTCTCTATGGAGGGTGACTTGAGACTTTGTTTTGCCATATGACTTTCATCGACTAATTGTGGCAATGAGTGATTGAGCTTTGAACTTCCTATTGCTTCCTGGTTGTCTGCAACCCTCTCCTTATTTACTTCTAGCTTTGATGGAATTCTCTGCTCAATAGCTTTCGTGGTGGCTGCTCTTTTCTCTGGTTGATCTGCACTTGATATTGCCTGATTTGCTTCAAGCTCTTCTGAAGTTCTGATTGATTGAGATGAATCCTCTTCAATAAGATCTACTTTGATATAAGTCTCCATTTTAAATGTGCTTGAGGACTTTGTGTTGTCGTCCCCGTGGGTGACCAGTCTTGATCTTCATTCTTTGTTGTGTGTGATGAGTCCATCATGTTTTCATTCTATATCTCCAAGGCCCTTTGGGACATTGGCATTCCCATTATGATGTCGTCTGGCATATCTTTTACTTTGATCACATGGAATTGAGATATGATGATCTGTGAACTTACTTCAAGGGTGGTGGAGATGATTCCCCAGCATTCTACTTGTTTGTTTCCTAATATGCTCAAAAATTCAAGAGCATCTTCCAGCTGTGGTTGGCCACATCTCTTCCAATTTCAAAAAGACATGAGGTTGTTGTCTAACTGAAAATCTAGCTTTACTTCTCTTGACAAATTTTCTTCATTTTCACCAACAACGTTGCACTTGATTGTCTCAGGATTTCTTTCTGTATTAACTGCTTTTGATGTGGCTGTGTCCTTTGGTTGAACTTTATCTGTATTTTCTTTGCTTTGACCACTTGCTTCAATCGCTGTTGACTCCATTCGTTGTGATACTGCTATTTTTTGCAACTGTTGAGCATTGTCCTCTTGCATCTGAGTAACCTTTGATCTTAGAAGATCCATTGTACTTTCTAGAAGAATCTGTCTCTTTGGAGGAGATTTTGATGGTGACCTTTGTGTAGCTTTCTGGACTTTAGCTTCCATTGATTTTGACTTTTTTGTCACCTGTTTTGGCAGCTTGAGGCCTTGCATCATCTTCAGATAGTCTTTGACTTCAGTTGGTCCATCCATAGGGGTTTGTACAAGGTCATGATTTTGTTGATATTCATTACCATGTGCATCTTGATATGCATATGTGAGCTTGATCACATGTAACTGTTTGAACACTATGGGATTTGTTCGCTTTTGACTTTGATTTGTGGAGATAATCATAGAAGCATTTGTCTATAGACTCTGACGAAATTTGGGTCAGTTGGAAACTTCCAACAACCATATGATATTTCAATGGTTTCTGTTTTGAAGGAGTTTGTTGGTTAAAGGCTCTAGGGCTTCTAACTGGTGTAGCATTTCCTGGTACATAAGCTGAGCTTAATGGATTTACAGCTCCCCCCTTCCTAGGGTGATCAATATAGCATGCTTCATCGTAAGAGTTCAAAATTGTTTGGCTTTCGTTTAGTCTCACCTTCTGGGACTGTGAAGGTACACTCTGGGTAGCACTGTTGATGTTTGGCATCTGTAAACCTTCTGCATAGTTTCCTATGTATCTCCTTGAAACATGACAAATTATTCCCCAAGTGAAGCTATAGATAGAATTATCTTTGCCACGATATTGTCTATCCCATGGGTCTCCTATGATATGAACTTCTGTGGTTTCAGGACCCAAGGCATAGTAGATGCTAAACTCTTATCTATATCTACGACTGTTTTGGTCAAAGTATATGCTCATTTGGTCACAACATCAAAGTTTGATTTCCGATGGAGGAGAGTTTGGCTTTGAACATATTTCTGGGTTCACCCGAGTAATGTCCTTCAGCTATAGAGAGGATTGGCTTTAATAGATTCTTTCTTCTGAAATGAACCATCCTTTTTTATCTATCACTGGATGCACTTCTATGAGTTGGTATGTGGGCTGTTCAAACACTGGTTGATCCTTTTTGTACAGTTTCCCTTTTTGGTCCACATAGTGTGCATATGAATTATGGGTGCCATACAATGCTATCATCATTTTGTTTGATGTGTCCCTTACACTCATGAATGATAGCACACTTGTGTCAGTGGATGCAAAATCATTTGCAAACCTAATAGTCTTTTCAACCTTTGGTGATATCTCGACACCTTTACTAGATTCATGCAAGAATTTATTGTTCAAAAAATCAATTTTAAGCTTTTCAGGTGCCTGTGCATCTTTATGCTGATTTTGAACTTGCAGTGCTTTTACTTCTGCTTATAATGGTAATGTAGAATCATCCAACTACATTAAAAGTGACGAGTTAGATGCACTTACATCGAGATTCGTATTTCCAATTTGATATGTCCCTTGATTGGCGGTTGATGTATCCCTGTTGTGGGGTCACATGAAGAGAGACTGCAGAGAATGGAAAGCAGAAAAAGGCAAAGAGAAATCTGAAGACCATGGTGAGAAGAACAAGTCCTCGGTGAAGATTCAAGAAATAAATGTGACAAACATTGTTGCAGAGGATGACAGTCTAGTGTCAGGAGACATCTACTTCTTGAAGAATACAATGGACTCAGCTCTTCTTGCAGCATCTGATGGAAATGCACTGAGTGATTGGATTATAGACTCAGGGGCATCACTTCATGTGTCTCCAAACAAGGAGTGGTTTACCTCTTATGTGACCACTAACGATCATGTTCGGCTAGGCAATGGGCAGACATGTGAGATCTTAGGTGTTGGAGATGTTCAATTGAAGTTTCAGAATGGCTCTTCTTTCACGTTGAAGAATGTGAGACATGTTCCCGCAATTACAAAGAGCTTGATCAGCACAGGTTTACTTGATGATGCTAGCTACGTCACCACTTTTGGACAGAACA
Source organism: Adiantum capillus-veneris (assembly GCF_014529385.1). Lineage (NCBI taxonomy): Eukaryota > Viridiplantae > Streptophyta > Polypodiopsida > Polypodiales > Pteridaceae > Adiantum > Adiantum capillus-veneris. The sequence goes on along the minus strand of NC_140951.1, from coordinate 71,080,103 downwards.
TGTGGAAAATATCCAAGGGTTCTATGACAGTAGCACATGGAGTAAAGTCTGGAGGACTTTACATGATTTATGTATCAAATTTCTCTAAAAATGTAATCAATGTAACCGAGCAGCCGAACGTTTCTTTGTGGCATAGCCGGTTAGGACATATGTCCAAGAAGGGAATGGAAATCTTGTCTCGTTCTGGTTATTTGCCTGGCTTTTCATTTAATGATTTTGAATTCTGTGAACATTTTCTGTATGGTAAGCAAACACAGCAGCCACATAAGCATAGAAGCAGTAGAAGAGATACACAGTTGGCACTTGTTCATAGTGATTTGTGTGGACCTATGCCTAACCTATCTCTAGGGGGAGCTTCTTACTTTATGACATTTATAGATGATTACTCGAGGAAAGTATGGGTTTACTTTCTCAAGCACAAGGATGAAGCGTTTAGTGTTTTCAAAACGTTTGTGACACTTGTGGAGAATCAGAGTGGCAAGAAGCTTAAATGCTTACTCACTGACAATGGTGGAGAGTATGTTTCAAAGGCCTTTCAGGACTTTTGTGAGTCAAAAGGTATAAAACATGAATTTACTGCTCCTTACAATCCTCCTCAAAATGGTGTTGCTGAGAGGATGAATAGGACCATACAAGAGAAGGTCAGAAGTATGTTGTCTAATGCACAACTGCCAAATGGGTTTTGGGCTGAAGCTGTATCAACAGTTGTTCATCTTGTAAATAGATCTCCTAGCAAGGTTTTGCAGAAGGATTCAGTGCCAGAGATGGTATGGTCAGGCAAAATGCCCTCATACAAGCATCTCAGAGTCTTTGGCTGTGAGGCATATACTCACATTCCAAAGGAATTTAGGAACAAACTTGAGCCAAAGAGTAGAAAGTGCATCTTTCTAGGCTATGGTAATTCTGGTGAGACGGAGAACAGACTTTGGGATCCCGAATCCAGAAAGGTTGTCCGCAGCAATGATGTTCACTTTAATGAATCCAAATATCATTCTAAACCAGAGAGGGTTGAGGAGATTAGAAGAGTTGTCTTCCAAGAAGATGGACCTGCACGTGCAAGACAAAATGTCATGGCTCAAGAGGAGCAAAGACCGGATAGAGTGGAACCACAAGTTGTGGCTGAGCCTGAGCCACCTATTGTGCGTAGATCTGGATGTGTCACGCAACCTCCTGACAGGTTTGTTCCATCTATGAACTATGTCATGTTGACTGATTGCAATGAGCCTTCATGTTACAAGGAAGCAGTGCAAATGAAGGACTCCGGGAATTGGCAATTGGCCATGCAGTCAGAGATGACAGCTCTGCATAAAAACCAGACATGGAAGCTAGTTAAATTACCACAGGGCAAAAAGGCTCTACCTTGTAAATGGGTTTACACGTATAAGATCACCGCTCATGATAGTCAGCCAAAGTACAAAGCAAGGCTTGTTGCCAAGGGCTTTAAGCAAGAACAAGGCATTGACTTTGAGGAAGTCTTCTCTTCGGTGGTCAAGATGACTACATTGAGATGCTTTCTTGCATTGGTTGCCATATTAGATTTGGTGTTGCACCAAATGGATGTCAAGACAGCGTTCTTGCATGGTGATTTAGATGTGGAAATTTACATGCAGCAGCCAGAAGGGTTTGTTGAGAAAGGCAAGGAAGATTGGGTATGCCAGTTGTTAAAGAGTCTTTATGGCTTAAAACAATCACCGAGGGCATGGTACCATAAATTCCACAAGTTTATGCTTTCTCAAGGCTACAAACGTAGTGAGTTCGATCACTATCTATATACAAAGAAAGCTAAGGATGGTAGTTGGCTGATCCTTATTTTGTATGTGGATGACATGTTGATTGCTGGCAAGCACTTGGAAGAAATTTCAGCTTTGAAGTCAAAGATGGCAAAATCGTTTGACATGAAAGACATGGGTGAGGCAAGTCATATACTTGGTATGCGCATTGAGAGAGACAGATCAAAGAAGTTGATTTGGTTATCTCAAACAGAGTATATTGACAAGGTTTTGCAACGTTTCAATATGGAGAAGGGAAAGGCACTGAGTGTTCCATTTCCACCATATGTGAAACTTAGCAAACAAGATTGTCCTGTGTCTGAGGAAGAACAGGCTGAAATGGATAAGATTCCATATGCGTCTGCAGTGGGTAGTTTGATGTATGCAATGATTGCTACTCGCCTAGACATTGCATTTGCAGTGGGAGTAGTAAGTCGATACATGTCAAACCCAGGCAAGAAACATTGGGAGGCAGTGAAAGGAATATTGAGATACCTGAAAGCTACAAAGAGTATGCGTATATGCTATGGGAGTCAGGAGTTAACTATAAAGGGTTTTACAGACTCAGATTATGCAGGTGACTTAGACAACCGAAGGTCTACGTCAGGGTATGTCTTTACATTGGCTGGTGGAGCAGTATCATGGCGTTCTAGATTACAAGATTGTGTTACTCAGTCTACTACAGAGGCTGAATATTTTGTAGCATCAGAGGCATGCAAAGAATCAATTTGGCTTAATCGACTAGTAACAGATTTGGGAATCAAAGAAGAGATGCCTGTGTTATATTGTGATAGTCAAAGTGCTATACAATTGGCTCGCAATCCAGTTTATCACTCAAAGACAAAGCATGTGGATGTGAAGTATCATTTCATCAGGGAAATGCTCGAGGATAAGCAACTTCAGCTTGTCAAAGTTCACACCACAGAAAATCCTGCTGATCTACTTACAAAAGGACTTCCCTCAGAGAGCTTTGCGCATTTTCGCAAGCAGTTAGGTGTAGGGTAGTACATCACTTCTCTACATCTCTTGTATATTAGCTTGTATAGTAGCTTCTCTCACACTTAAAGTACCACATTGGACTTTAAGTGGGAGGTTTTTGGGGTATAAAGCCCAATGTGGTCACCCAGGTAAGTGGGCGGGCTGCCAGGTATGTACACATATTCTTTTGCAAAAACCTAATAAGAACTCACTATGCTCTACACATTAGAACAGAGCGAGTTCACCATATCGTCGTGCTCTTCTTCTCGCACTCTCTCTCGTGTCGCACTTCCGCTCGTACTCCTTCACAACCCAAGTGGTTATCTAGAAATTTGCACAAGCCAACAAAACATACAGTTGGTGCATATGCAATTAGGGTCATTGTACATGTATTACAGTGGTCAGATCTATAACCGAGAACCAGAATTGCAAGATTCAACAGATCAACCAATAGAAGCCAATCTAGTTGGAGAACCGAGTGAAAGACGGTACAAAGGTCAAGATGGAGCAGTCTACAACTTGATGCTTAGTGTTTTAAAAGAAGATGCCAACAACTTGGCAAGCATAGAAGCAAAAACTTCGTAGCTAGAGCTTGACATGACAGAACCAGTTGAAATACCCTTGCCACAATGGTAGCATTCTATGTCACTCTTGCCTTTAGCACTGCGGGACTTGCTACGAGACTGATTCCTCTTTCCACCTTTGTACTTTTCTTTGGTCCTTCCCCTGACAACTAAGGTTGTTCCTTTGCCTTTGTCCATTGTCTTTCTATTGGTTTCTTCAGTAAGCAGACTTCCTTCTACACCTGCTATGTTCAAACCATCTGGAGGTGCAGAATTACTCAAAGCTGTGCGAAAAGTGTCCCAACTTTCCAGCAATGTGATCAACAGGAACATAGCTCTAACAGGTTCATCAAACTTGACACCTTGAGCTGACAACTGACTATAGATTGTGTTGAATTCATTCAGATGATTGGACATAGGTGTCCCTTCTTTCATCTTCAAGTCAACAAGCTTCTTAAGCCAGTATACCTGTGAAGCTGCACTCTGCTTCTCATAAAGATCACTCAGCTTTAACCATGCTTGATAAGCCGACATCTCGTCTGCTACATTGAAGTAAACGCTTTCTGCCAAAGTCAGCATAATGGTAGAAAGTGCCAATTCATCCATTTCGCTCCATTCATCTTCGTCCATATCTTCTGGTTTTATCCCCTTGAGATTTATAGGTTTTATCTGCTTCTTTTGTACCAACACGTGCCAAATCTGCTTCTTCCACAATGGGAAATTGGTTCCATCCAGCTTCTTGATATTGTAAAGAGCAGTGTCCTGTGATCCAGCCATAGCTACGCTTCACAGTAGTTTACTTTCCTGGGAAAAATTCAGCAAAGTTTCCCCTGTAAATTGACCTCTGAACCAATATCAACCTGTCAAATGAACCAAGAAATCTTCAGATTCTGCAGAAATTTTGGCAGAGTCTCCTTTGTAAAATGGCTCTGGTGTACTAAAAATAGACCAAAAAACAACTCAAAAAACCACTGTCTCTCTAACACTGTAAGGTGTGGGTAAACCTGTCCTGCACCTGTACTGTCTCTGATTGTCCTGTCACTGTCCTGTAAGCATTAGACTGCGACAATGCCTCAACGGCAGTAAAGCAAAGATGCAATCCCAACTGTCTAACTCACAGTCAATACATCCTAGCTGCCTATCTAAGGGTGCTCGAGGGATCGCTCCAAGACCTGTATCACCGAAAGGATCTCAACATTTGAGAATCCCCCAGCTCAATAAAACCTCACTCGACCCTCAACCACGGCTGTAGTAAATCTGACAATACATAGACTTCCCACAAAGTCATACATCCACAAATTTCCCACTGTATGCTGTAACCGCTGCGGCGGTTGTTTGTTGCGTGACTCAGAGCCAGCAAACCCTCAACAGACATACATCATCTCTGACAATACATCCCATGTGGAAGTACCTGCAATGTCAGGATGAAATCTGGAATATCAAGCAGCAAACACAAGCTACCTGATGAACTAGTGAATGTCGCCTACAGTCTGTGTGTAGATGCGCCCGTGTTGTATGTGACACACCTCCAAGAACTGTGAGCCGTCCTTCGATGTGTAGACAGCCACAAATCAACACTCTGGGAGTGTCGATATCCTCAACACCTGCAGTCGTAGGCCGAAAACCCCAAATTTGCAGAGTCGGATCTACACCCGCTGAGACCACGTAGTCGAAAATGGCCTGCGCAGAACTTTGTCGAAGCAGAACGGTGACCGAGATGACCTCAGAATGAAATTCTGAGCACACCAAGCCCAACATGCTATCCCACAAGATTTGGGGCCGTGTCTTTGCCTGTCGAATTTCACTCCAATCTGAGCTGGTGACTCTAGCCTCGTGCAGTGTTGTCCCGAGCCTTGATCTGAGCTCTGATACCAGTTGAAGGAGTACGAGCCGAAGTGCGACGCGAGAGAGAGTGCGAGAAGAAGAGCACGATGATATGGTGAACTCGCTCTACTATAATGTGTAGAGCATAGTGAGTTCTTATTAGGTTTTTACAAAATAATGTGTACATACCTGGCGGCGCGCCCACTTACCTGGGCGACCACATTGGGCTTTATACCCCAACAAGTTGATTTTTTGCACTTCTATATGCACCTCGTCTTTGAGCTTGCAACACATGGCTCCACTGAAGTCTGTGAGTTATCTGAATCTGGCTTTACTCTGATCAATAGGATCTTGGCTCCTATGCTGCTTTAACTGCTCATCAAGTATCTATGGCCTTCTGAATCTGTAAACAAGACTTTATCTCCATTGTAGCCATAAAGCTGTAAATTTTTCTCTGTTGCACTTGTACCTGTGTTGCCACTGCTACTAGCTTGCTCTGTGTACTTGAACTCTCGACTCGATTCCATGTTGGCTGGTTCTGTAAAAACTATTTCCTAGCAGATTTGGTATCGATTAGCAGAATTTCTGCTGCTCATACTAGCCTAATCTGCAATCACATGTCAATGGTGCCCCTGTTCATCCAACTAGAAGCTAATTTGCAATGCTATTGCTTGCACTTGTCAATTTCTAGTGTGTCAAATTTTTGAATTTTGGCTGATACTCCACTGCTTCGAGTTGGTAGTTTCGCTTGCTTTTCCCAGCCGTTCTTTTGTTGTTTCGGGCTTTTCCGCTGTTTGCTCGCTTGTTCATGGTCGTTGTTCTCGATTTGTACTCGCTTTGCGGTGCACTTCTCCGGCTGTGCTTTTCGGCTTTTGATTTGCTCATTGTGTTGTTTGCTCGGCGTGTGATTTTTTTACTTTTCTGGGTTTTTTCGGCTTTTTTTGGCTCTTTTTCGTACTTTCCACAAGTTTTTTTTTATTTTTCTTAAATCTTTGTGAAATTTTAAATTTTCTAAAATCTTTAGTATTTTTATGATTTTTTCTGAGAAACTTTTGGTCTTCGACAATTTTTTGTGAATGTGTGAATCTGTGAATTTTTTATTTTTTTAGAATGTTTTGTGTTTTTTATGAATTTTTTGATTTTTTGGTGATTTTTGATCAATTTTGGATTTTTTTTTTAAATTTATGAATTTTTAACTATTTTTATAATTTGTCTGCGAGTGTTTATGATCTTCTTGTGATTTATTTGTGATCTTTATTTTTTTGTGAATTTTTTATTTTTAAAAGAATTTTCTAAGAAGTTTTTATTTCTTCTGTGAAATTTTTATGTGTTTTTTCTATTTTTTTGTAATGTTTTAATCCCCTTTTTAGAAAAAATTTATGAGTTTTTTATTTTTGTTTGAATTTTTATATGTTTTTTTTTAATTTTACTGGATTTTTAAAAAATTCTTTTTTATGTTTTTTCAAATAAAGATCTTTTGTGATTTTTGATTTTGATTATTGATTTTTATTTTTAAATTAGTATAAATTTTTTTGTTTGTTTTGTTTTGTGTGTTTTGTGTGTGTGTTTTTTTCTAAATAGTGATTTAAATGGTTTTTATTGTGATTTTTTAGTGAAAAAATCCTCTATTTAATTTTTTATTGGAATTGACAAAACAACAGAAAAAACTTACCTTCACTCACCTATCCATTGACTGCGCATTGGGTCTGTAGGCGGGCAGTACGCGAGCGTGGGAGTCTTGAAGGCGCGGAAAGGTCGGTTTGGCCGCTGGCAGGCAGTACGCAACACAGAGATAGTTAAGAGAGAGATACGACGTGCGTGCGTGTGTGGGAGACAGCGGAAGAGGCGGCCTGGCGCTGGTGATGTGGCAGCGTGCACGAGCAGTGTGAGTGGTTGTGTGTGTCCACTAAAAGACAAGGAAGAGACAGAGAGGGAGGTCCTGCGCAGGGTTAGAAAAAAACATTTTTCCTAATGGAAGAAAATAAGGGCAAACTCAAAATTCTCTCGGTCTTTTTAGGTTGAAATTTAAAGCTTTTGCAAGTAATTACACTAAAACTTGTGGAAATTTCTCGGTTTTCTTCAAGGCAAGCTCAAAATCTAACCGGGATTTTTTGATTTTAGGCGGTTAACATACATTGGACCCCATTTTTATTTTTTTTAAACATTGGTCACACGTTGACATCGAGAGAGAGAGAGAGAGAGAGAGAGAGAGGAAGTGTGACGGGAAGAGAGAGAGTGAGGGGGGAGGAGAGAGAAAGTTAGAGAGAGAGTGAGGGTGTGGGGTTGGTTCACACGGAGCCAGAAGAAGAAGAAGAGAAGTATTTTATGCACCACAAGGTACGAACCTCGCAACTCAAACCGGCCTTTCTATTAATTTTTTCAAATTTCCAAAAATGCCAAAATTAGATCGAAAATTAGCCTAAAACGCTAAAATTCACCCCAAAATCCCAAAAATCACCAAAAAATCCAGAAAATTTCCAAAAATTTCTAAAAACCTAAGAAAATAATGTCATTCACAACCGGGCATTTTCGACACGCAAAAGCACACCAAAAATAGCAGATTTTTCCGAAAATGCCAATTTCGATAAAATTGTCCACTCAGCGTTCAAAAAATATCAAAAGCTCGAAACTCAACCACGGAGGACACAAATGCGAAGAAAATGATGCCGTAAATACGCACACACAAAATAGCTCATAAAGATCCCAAAAAAATAATTTTTTATGGAATTAAACGAATATTAATGCAAAATTAGCAAAAAATTACCAAAAATCTGCAAAAATCATCCGAAAAATACCCAAAAAAATTCTAAAAATTCTCCACACATAGGGGAATAGTGCAGCCAAATAAAATTGCAAAAATCTTATCAATTCAATTGCCCAATAATTTAATCAATAAAATCAAAACTAAGCAATTAAACCGACAAAATTATCGGCAAAGTTAAGTCAAAATTTGACTCAATGGAGTGTGTAAATCCCTGATTTGAGCACAAAAACGCAGCATTTAACCATTACACACATCAATCATGCCATTAAAAGTTGAATCAATCATGCAAATTTAACACTTTTTAGGCACACACACACACTAATATATGACAGTTTTTACCAATCTTTAGGTGCGCACACAAAAGGGTTAAATTTTTCGAATTTGCAATATGACTTCACAAATAATTAGTTGAGCATGAGCACAACACAAATCAATCATCACAATTGAAAAATCATTAAGCACACATTGATTTTTAGGTGCACAAACATGGGCAAAATAGTGCACACACACCTAAAATTAGGCATACACACACTCAATTAGAATGCACACACACTTGATTTTAGTCACACACACTTGAAATTGACCATCCAAGCATGCAGTTAACTCAATTAGGCACCCAATTAGCAATCGAAACTTGTCAAATTCATGCACCACCAAATCTTAAAAATTTCGGCATTACAACGGTGTGAAAATGAAAAATAAAAAAAAATTCAATCCACATTGCATCAACATAGCATAGCATTACATTGCATCATCATGGTGGGATCTCTACACAATTTTACACATCTTTAGATTCTAGGGAGGTTGAGAATACCACCTTGATTACCTTTCCGTTGAAGATCAATTGAATGGTTGAATGCTCCAATCCTTCATAGCAAATTAGTAAATTAGCAAAAATTAGTCAAATTAGCGAGGGATTAACGTGAAATTAGAGTGTGTAAACACACAATTGGCAAGATACGGTGACACATTAGGGAATTATGAACACATTGCTTCATGCACACACATCCAAAATCCACAAAAACTTAAACACGCGAGTGAAATTAGTGAGGGAATGCATTCGATTATGCCACAATTACATTAGCGTAGGCCATCGTCGTCGAAAATGGTGCCAAATGTTGGGCGTTCCATCATTGCAATAGCTCCAATGAACAACAAAATTGCCAATACGGAGGGATGAGCTACCCAGCTAGGGCATGGAAACACTCACACGGTTAGTGAGCTAATCGTGGCAACACAAATGGTTAACCCTATGAGGTGCGCTTCTCGACCTATGGAGGAGCTAAGCCGAATGAAGGACAATCTCCATATCCACTTCTCTTTATCTCTAATCAACCCAATCACACACACTACGATTGCAAGATGCACACAACACTAATCCTATCATGCAACACACTAATCACAAGCACATACACTAATCACAAGCACACACACATAAATCTATCGAGCACCACACTCCAATCAAACCTACATGCACACACAAGCAAAAGAGGGCAATCATACAAGATTAGAGAGGGATTAACCACTAATTAGTTAAGATCTAGCTAATCTAAGCATCATAGGCCATCATAAGAAGCATCAGAGAGGGAGAATGAATCATTGATTAGTGTTAATCAAGTCTCATGAGCAAGGAGAAGCTCAAGGACTCTATAGCCACACACCTCAAGAGTTCTCACCAAAGAGTGCTCTCAACCAATGAGCTTGAAAACCCTAATTTCCTTTACACACTGCTTTATATACCTAGGGTAAAATATGCAATGTCCGGGCACCCAAGGCCTTTAGGGCTCCACCACGACACAGTAATTGACCTGTTCTTTACAACTTGGAACTCCCATTGGGCCCATAACACATTAAAATATTACAATGGCTTGAAATAAATCGAGAATTTACAATACGTGACCATTTTGGGAAAATGTGAAAAATTTGGAACTTCAATCTTTACTGCTTCTTCACTTTGATCTTCGTTGTGCATTCGTACGTCTTCGGTCTTTAGCAACTTCTGTTAAGTGACGTTGACTCAGTTAACACTATTCCCTGAAGATCTTCAAGAGCATGTAGACCTCCAGAAAGGTTTGTTCCTTCAACCATCTCTTGATCTCAGATTTTGGAGAGCCGGAATCATACGAAGAAGCTATGCAACATGAATCCAAAGAAGAATGGATGAAGAGCATGCAAGTGGAGATAGATTCATTACATCACAACCAAACATGGGAGTTGGTTGAGTTGCCAAAAGAAAGGTATTGACTTCAATGAAATATTTTCTCCTGTTGTAAAAATGAACTCAATTAAGCTTAGTGGATCTGCACTGTCGGAGGAGCGTTGCCCGGGCTTTGATACCACTGTTGCGAAGCGAGAGCGAGACGCCATCAAGAGAGCCATGAAGGCCAGCGCATGCTCCTGTAGAGCAAGGATGCCATGCCAGAGAGATAGAGACAGAGACGGGGGGGGGAGAGAGAGAGAGAGAGAGAGAGAGAGAGAGAGAGAGAGAGAGAGAGAGAGAGAGAGAGAGAGAGAGAGAGAGAGAGAGAGAGACAATTAGGTCTTTATGTTATCTACAATGTGAGATCAAAAATGGTACAATATGGTACAAAAGTGTAAGTGTGTGTGTGTGTGTGTGTGTGTGTTTGTGTTTGTGTGTTTGAGATGAGGGGGGGGGGGGGGGGGGGGGGGGGGGGGGGGGGGGGGAGGGGAGGGGGCTATTGCATGGACTTGGAGGGGGGGAGTTGGGGCACTATTACATCGACCTAGAGGGGGGAGGTGCTACATTGCAGGTGCTCTTACTCTCTCTATCAATTCTCTCTCTGTATGTGTTTTCTACGCGCGCATCAACACACAAGGAGAAGGACTGTGTTATGCTGATTTTTTTGGAATTCTTGGCATCGGTATATGCATTGGTATATTCGTAGGTAAAGTCATTAGTATATCTATATACATATGGTAATAGCGACGCTTGTACCAATGTATATATCAATGCTATCAGACTTTGAAAAATGCATGTCCTTATGCATAGGGATTGCTTGTAGGCTCTCTGTCTCTCTCCCTCTCTCTCTATCTCTATCTTGGAATAAGAGTCCTATTTACTTGTATTGTTATAAGGGCTTATTCCATCTTACTAAGGATATGGTAGCACCTATCCTATAGTAGACATCTCTTTCAACACCTTAGTCCTAAAATCTGAGTGGGAAAAGTGGCATTGTATAGATGCTTTCCCTCAAAAGTATCCACATTTCTAACAAACCAAATAAATTACAGAAACCACTCTCTATATGAGTGTAAGCAAAATAACATGGCATCATCTTTGTAGAAAAGAACCAAATAGCACCGTGTATTCTGTGCACTTAATACCTCATGTTGCATTCTCCCAAGCCCACCAAGCATGTGTCTGTTTGCATCCTCAGTACAAACGTTTAATTTTCTAGTTACAACCACAACAAAAACATTGCCCTAAACCAAAGACTTTTCTATGCAGCATATGAGCAATAGAAAGTGAACCAGTAAGGTTCTCCAAACATGTACCTTGAACTTAAATGTAATAGGTGAGCTCCACAAATTTTTCAAAGATTTGATTCCACCAATCTTCATTATCTTTAACCGACAACTATTTGTTACATCTTGCAGCAAGATCATGATCATGTAGCAATAATATCTAAAATTGGGATATTTTAGAGCACCACCAATTAGCAGATGAATGTGGGAAGGACCAATGTCTGTACCTGTTTCCTACATTTGTATTTGGAGGGACATGTAGATTGTTGACATAGGCACAAAAGTATACCATGCATCTTTATATTCATGTGTCTACCAAAACGGCTTGCTAGCTATCAGAAAAGGTTCGAATGCAACTTGAGAGTCCAGAACTTGATTTAATTGTGCTAAGCCCTTCCTATGTTTATGAAGGGCTTTTTTTCCAATGTGCATAGTAGGTGGCTTTTAAAGCCCAACTCCAAAAAATATTTTATATCCCCAATGAGTGTCTAGAATAATGAGCTCTACACTTCTTGACTAAACCCCGCAACTCTTTTCCATGATGTCATAAACATCTAAGAAATTGGTTACCCCATTTTAATCAGTGGAAACGAGAACACTTTGTCCCAAGACTGCATGTTCCAAATCCCATGAAAATCCACTACAAATTGATATATCGTGAGACAAAGCATTATGTCCAGTCTGTGTCCCTTGCTAATGCATGTTTCAGTAGTGCCTGTATGATCCTGTACATGTACAATCAAGCCTAGTAACCCCAGTCCCCCTTGTGCATGCAGCTTGCAAATATTGTCCCAGGATATGGGAGAGAAGCCACATGTTGAACAACTCATATGAATTTAGCCACAACCAATTTGAAAGGTGCCATAGCCTTATCAGTTCATTTAGCAGAGGGAGATAGCATGTTGAGTATGGAAAAATAACAGACTGCACAAGCCCAATACACACATGTAGTGATAATATAATTTTAAAACCTTGGCGAATGCACTCTTTCAATGACCCAACCAGTCATTTCTTTCCTAGAAACATTTACTTCTTTGAGATGCCCCCAATACTTAAATACATGCCCCTTAGGGAGACGTTTTCCTATCCACACCAAGCCATGGAAGCTGGCAGAGACATCAATTAGACTAGACTTTTACAAGTTTCTTCAAAGACCAGAAGCCAATTCAAAAGTAGACAAGAATAATAGGCAATAGTCAATGTTGACATTAGTACCTTCACAAATAAAATAGAATTATATGTTAACCCTTGCCCTATAAGCTACTTTTGGGTCAATAACCATGGATTTGATTCGATTGAACCAACGAGTCCAAATAGGTGAACTGTGGACCACAACAAATAGCAGTGGATTAAGTGGACAACCCTAGCAAACCGACTTACTATCTAGGATCTGATTTATCAGCAAATGGGGCCATGCCCCTTGCCATAGATAAAAAATACACCGAGATATTTTATCCCCAAGTCCCATACTAGTCAAAATGCTCCTCACAAAGTCCCACAGTACTGAATCAAAGGCTTTGTCAAAGTCTATGTGAGATAGTATAATATCATGACCTATCAACCACACGACATGTTCAATGTCTTATTGAACAACAACAATGTTATGATGTATTGACAGCTCCCTCCTATGAATCTCAGCTAGATTTATATGTACATGTTTGCAAAGAAAAGGTCATATCATGAGGGCAACTACCTTTGCCAATGGTTCATAGAGAATGCCCATCATAATGATCTCTCTCTCTCTCTCTCTCTCTCTCTCTCTCTCTCTCTCTCTCTCTCTCTCTCTCTCTCTCTCTCTCTCTCTCTCTCTCTCTCTCTCTCTCTCTCTCTTCAATTGGGAGTTCAAGGTAGTAGATAGAATGATCATGAATAAATAAGATTGGAGTTGTCAATCCATGAGATATCATCAGAATACATATAATCCTTTTGAAGATGTTGGAGGTGCCCCCTTTAAAGAGAATTTAGCATGTTCTTACAGTGTGTATATTCTAAAGCATGCAAATAAAGATTACAACAAATTCATTAGTTAGTTGAAACAATTTTGGTTAAGCATTGCACATAATGTTAGAAATAATCTAGGAGTTAAGCTCAACGAATTCCTTCACAGAGAAAGACAAACCCAACTTTTATCTTTGTGGAGACCAATTTCTAGGGCAACATTTGCTAGGAAGATGCTTTAACACTAGAATGGTAACAGGACACTTTTATGTCCTTGGACACTTTTGTGTCCTGCTAAGTGACCATTTTGCTTGAATTATTTGAAGAGTATGAAAATGAATTTCTAGGTGCTATATATCCACAAAGTTGCCTTATGAGCTGAAAAAAACTCAGCATTTTTTTTTGAGTATCGATCTCACCATTAACCTTACTCTTGCACAACATTTTTGAACCTAAACTGTGTGAAAAAACGGGTCCTGTTTTTGGTTTTTTTTTTTCAATTTTTGGTAACTATACCACTCTAAACTTCATGTTTGTGAGGTTTAGATGGCCAGAGGTTAGGCCTTCATAGTTCTCAACATGTTTTGATGCTTGTAAGGAGAGCTAAGTGTTAAAATTGAAAGTTATGACCAATTTACAAGAATTGCATAATCCTATTTTTTGGCCAAAATTAGCACTTTTATGATTTTTTTGGTGGCTTTCTTGATATCCAAATTCAATTTTGATTGTGTAAGTGTAATGTATAACATAAAGCTAATCTTCCTTGAGTTTTGGGGGACCTAATATGCTATATAGCATAGTATATGATGATGGTTGAGTTTTTTGATTTATGAAGAATACGATACATTTTAGAGTAGCAAGTATAACTTTCTCAATATTGCTAGTTTCTTAGGCCAATTGTGTGTATTTTGTAGGTAGTAACCATATCTAATCATAGACTACAACCTTGGCTAGATATTGAGTACTTTCTATGGGTTTCTAGAGGTCATAATGCTAAACCCAGTTTTTTCATGTTTGCTGTATTTAGAACTTTATCATTGCCCCCAAGGTTCCAATTGTAAGAGATCCATTATCCTTTTGACATGCTCCATGGCTCCTTTTGAATCCAGAGGCCCAAAGGGAACTAATAAAACATGTATATAGTATCTGTATTGAGCATGACTATAGAAACTTTGATGATAGGTCCGCAGAATGGAAAAAATGCAACTTTTTGTACCTATTTTTTTTGCCCAAAAAAAAATTAGTGAGGTAAAAGCAACCATATGTTTTGGTCACCAACCCATTGAAGTTAACGGGGCATTTTATCTCATGTCCTACAAAAATCTCCACTCTTATTTATATGCAATCAACCGTAAGAAATTGCTGTTTTGGGCAAAATGCATTGGTCCATCAACTTTAGAGGCTTCTAGTGACCAAGAGATGAGAAAAATTACAAGTTTCTCATTTTTTCCATATGTAGTAGTTATTGAACTATAAGCTCATGAAAGGATTTTTCAAAATGAGTGGATCTACTATAGTTTTGGAATTTTTTCCCAAAACCCTGAAAGGACACTTTTATGTCCTGTTAGGTTACCATTCTAGTGTTAAAGAGATGTATCTGTGGTTCTCAATGATAAAAGCAATGAGTGTATTCATGTGGTTACTCACTCCATGTTCCTCATATATATATATATATATATATGTATATGTATATGTATATATATATATATATATATATATATATATATATATGTATATATATGTGTGTGTATATATATATATATATATATATATATATATATATGTATGTATGTATATATATATATATATATAATATATATATATATATATATATATATATATATATAGAGAGAGAGAGAGAGAGAGAGAGAGAGAGAGAGAGAGAGGGAGGGTAAATTTGCTGATAATATTCATAAAAGAATATGTATGTATAAATGTGTAGATTGCATATTTGGTGCCAAGAAGAGACAACACAAACATAAAGGAATGTGCTTCATACCACAATAGCCTCCATGGGATTTGCCTTCAGTGATGGCTAACAATTCATTGCTTCCTTTGGTTTATGGCTACTTATCTTGGTACTATGGAATGCTTCCTTGCTTTAGTGCGAGGTCCTATAGTGGAGACCATGCCTGTGACAACCACCTATCTGGAGGAGTGGGGCCTTATTTGGTGTTAGAGAAGTCATGAGTTTTAGAGGGCTCTTGCGAGGCGAAGAGTCGTAAGAATCAAATGGGAAATACAATTTTGGTTGGGATACCAATCATAGACGTGGAAAGACGTAAAAAATTATGCTTTCTTCTTTATTTGGTAGATATCTATGTGCCTATACTCCCTACTTCCTTGTGTTGGTGAGAAAGGGTGCCTATTCATGACAAGGAAGGATATCTATTATTTCAACAGAAGGATATCTATTATTTCAAGAGATGCCACTTGGCATGAATAGGAAACCTAGACAACCCCCTCACATGTATCTCTTGCTCTCTACACCTACGACATCACCGCATGTTACTCTCCATGGCCACCATCACATGCAAATCTCCATGGCCGACCTATAAAGCTTAAAGAGGTAGCAAGGAGGCTATCATCATCTCCAAGCCCTTTGCATTTGCATTGTGTGCAAGGGATCCAAGCAGGCTGGATGAAAGGCAACAGAGAGTAGTGACATAGAGAGCAATGACACTATGATAGCATGTAGCAAGACCACACAGGAATGGAGTAGCAATCGTCTAACCTACAAGCAAGATATTAGATACACACACACACACACACACACACACAGATGCCAAGAAAATTACCTAGATGATGATCCAATACCAACCGTTTGTGAACTCTATACATAAGAGTTTAAATCTTTGCAGATGCATGAGAGAGAGAGAGAGAGAGAGAAATTTCAACGATGAGAGCAATTTTATACAATGGATCATGAGAGGGGTACCTATGTGCTTGACACTAGTCAACAAGCAATTTCACACTAGAATATCTTCTAAAGAAAAGAAAAGGATATTTTCTTATACTTGGATCAAAAAAAGACTCCACAATGTATAGAAAGGAACGAAATCTTCTTTAATCTCATCCCCGAATACTTTTTGGCAAAACAGAGGACAAGGTGTGTAGAGATTTGTAACTCGTTCGCACTAGAGAGGGAGCAAAGGAACACAAAGGTAGTGCATGCAGCAACATACACGATAGTGCATGCAACTCCACAGAGAGAGAGAAAGAAGGCGTGTCTTATGCTCGACATGGGACCTTCTTAGAGCGGATAGGACTTAAGTCAGAGAGAGAGAGAGAGAGAGAGAGAGAGAGAGAGAGAGAGAGAGAGAGAGAGAGAGAGAGAGAGAGAGAGAGAGAGAGAGAGAGAGAGAGAGAGAGAGAGAGAGAGAGAGAGAGCTTGTCAGGGGTTACAACTGCATGTGTGAGAGGACACCAACTTTCCTTTGCTTGAAGGCAGCATAAATACTTGTTGGCAAGTTGGTAGCATGATTAAACATGTTGAAACATGCTAACAAAACCAATAAATTCTTTGCCTCCCCATCTTGGGATATTCTCCCTAATTACTTGGGGAACAAAGAAGTTATGGCTTGTTTAGCAGGTTTCAACGTGTTGTCGCATGCTGCAAGCTTTCCAACAGACGTCCCATGCTACCAAATTAGGAAAAATGAACCACAAATAGCCGTAAATTTTGTTGTGGGCTGATCTAATGGTTGGTACACAAGAAGAAAATTATAGCAAATAACAAAGAATTTTGATTTGGTGTCTGCTTCCACATAGACTTTTGAGATAATGTGTAGAAAAATAAATGCTATAGAGCCATATTTGGATGAGTGTATGCATGTATGTGTATGATATATGCACACACACATATCTATGTATAATTATATGATATATATATATATATATATATATATATATATATATATATATATATATATATGTATGTATATGTATGTATGTATGTATGTATGTATAGGTATATGTATATGTATATGCAAATATGTATATAAGTGGGGAAAGAGAGAGAGAGAGAGAGAGAGGAGAGGAGAGAGAGAGAGGAGAGAGAGAGAGAGAGAGGAGAGGAGAGAGAGAGAGAGAGAGAGAGAGAGAGACTAAATTCAACCCCGTAACGCTTGAGGTATTAATGCATATATCACTTCAACAATACTTCAGTGCACTATATGCGATGAGTAATCATGTGTGTATAGTAGAGAGAGAGAGAGAGAGAGAGAGAGAGAGAGAGAGAGAGAGAGAGAGAGAGAGAGAGAGAGAGAGAGAGAGAGAGACTGGGGGGGGAGGGGGTGAAGGTGAAGGGCCTCTTTGTTTACTGATCACACTTTACGGTTGGTCAAGAGCTAACTTTACGATTGGTCAAGAGTCATCTCTCATATTGAGTAGTTTTGCTTTGTTGTCGTGGCGGTGTTACAACTATTGTAAACATAATCACACACATGGATGATTTGGAAAACTAATCCAAGAGCTCTCATGGACTTGTTTAAACAGAATCTAAGGAGTGCAGATCCCATGAGGCAATGGTGCATTTGCCCGAGAGTGCCACCTTTTTTGAAAATCTACTCATGGTTAATCTTTGAAAATTGCTTCAGTATGTTGGGTCTCTCTCTCTCTCTCTCTCTCTCTCTCTCTCTCTCTCTCTCTCTCTCTCTCTACAAGGAGCTAACTAGAAATTTGTGCGGATTACAAAGTGTTGCCCTCAGTAAGCCCTCATGAATTTCATAGAGCAGTAGGGGACATTGTAAGCTGTGAGTTTAGAGCAGTGAAAGTAAAGAACTCGGTTTGAGCGTTTTGATTAACATCATCTAAAGCAGCAATGGTTCATCAATTGTAT
Source organism: Adiantum capillus-veneris (assembly GCF_014529385.1). Taxonomy (NCBI): domain Eukaryota; kingdom Viridiplantae; phylum Streptophyta; class Polypodiopsida; order Polypodiales; family Pteridaceae; genus Adiantum; species Adiantum capillus-veneris. Next base: position 71,061,941 of record NC_140951.1, on the reverse strand, counting down.
ACAGTTAAGGTAGAAGTAATTTGAGCTAAATGAAAAACCTTCAATCTTATCTCCTCTTTGTCATTATAATTAGTAGATTTGTTTCCCTCATGTTGATGGTATGCCATAGCTTTTAAGGTGGACAAGCTTCATAGTTTTGATGGTCTGCCATAGCTTTTAATGTTGAAAGGCATAATAGCTTGTCTACTTTTGACACTGTAAGCATTATAGCTAAATGTGTCAAAAGAGGTTTTAATCACATATCCCTTGAAGACATGTGAAACACTTGTCTTCTATCACAAAAGTGGCTATCACAACATTGGTGGCTTTGCCGAACTCTAGCTCGGCTCCATGGACTAGGATTATTTGAAGTGGAACCCACCCAAAAACAACTCGTCTAATTTGTCATGCATTGTTTACCGCATAGTGGACTTCTCTCTCTTTCTCAAGAAATTACTTGCGTTCAATCCAACTCAGTCTGAAGAGACTTAAAAGGACCGATTCTCATGAAATTGCAAGCTAGCTCTTAGAATTCAAACAAATTCATTTAAGTTGCAATCTATCTATCTCTCTCTCTCTCTCTCTCTCTCTCTCTCTCTCTCTCTCTCTCTCCCCCAAGTTGCAAGCGTTCATAAGTTCTCACCTTGTTTTTTTTAAAGCTTTTCATGGTTCATTGTCTTCTAAGCTTTTGATGGTTTCTATATTTTGTTTAGCTTTGGTTTGTATTTTGGTTACCTTTTGATTGGTTCTATATGGTTTAGAATTCCTCACGGCTGTTTCGCTCAGGGTTTCTCTTCTGTGTTTCTCTCTCTCTCTCTCTCTCTCTCTCTCTCTCTCTCTCTCTCCCCAAGTTGCAAGCGTTCATAAGTTCTCACCTTGTTTTTTTTTTTAGCTTTTCATGGTTCATTGTCTTTTAAGCTTTTGATGGTTTCTATATTTTGTTTAGCTTTGGTTTGTATTTTGGTTTACCTTTTGATTGGTTCTATATTGTTTAGAATTCCTCACGGCTGTTTCGCTCAGGGTTTCTCTTCTGTGTTTCTCTACTTTCCTTCTCTTACTTCTTAGCGTTTCTTCTACTTTTCTTCATCTCTAGCTCTCAGCTTTAGCCTCAGACATGGCAGAAGTATACATGACTGCAGAGTCGCCTTTCTTACAACGAATCTATCCAGGCTCTCCAATGAAATTCAGAACCCCTAAGCGTCTGTTCGACTCTGCTTCAATTGAGCAAACTTCAGTGTACAAGGCAAGGAGGGTTGCTGAGGAGAAAAGCTTGTCTCCAAGAGAAGTGTTCATCACCCACAACAACAGAATCAATGTCAATTCAGAAGGTTCACGAATCAATACGAACGCAGACTTTTCAATACGCTTGCCAAGCTCGACGTCTTAGAGGGAGTTTTGGTCTGAGAAGCATTGGCAATTTTGATTGCGGAGGCTGATGAATGTTTTCAGTCTCTTTTCAATATGGCTAAGTATAGAGAAGATGCGTCAAAAATCTGGGGAAGTGTCGGGGTTAGAAAGGGTTTTACCTTTCAGGCATTTGCACATGTAATACTTGAAGCATCCAAAGGAAGTGATGCAGCGAATGGTAGTGTTTATGAAGCTGTGCAACGGAGTGGTGTGGTCCTCTTTTGGGAGGTTCTTGCAAGTGCAACTGCGGAGAATCCAGAGAATGATATGCTGCAATGGATGGCCACTTGTGACCAAGATTTTGAGTTCAAAATCATACATGCATGGAGAAGTCTCTTTGGATATATCAACCACCGAAATAAGGTTTCACACCCTTTCAGCTTTGTAGGAGATGATGTTCAGCTTGCGGAAGATGCACTTGAAGCCCTCAGATTTCTTATCCAGCAAGAGGGGTCTCATCTAAAGTTTGGTGCCATTTTACACATGTTGAAGACGGCTGTCCCAATGTTGGCTACCAAGGTCTCCAAACAAAAGCTGAAAGCAATGCAGGTGAAGCAAGAGGAAGCGATGGCGGTTGCGGTTGCACGTCAACGGCTGCCCAAAAAGAGAAAATAAAGCATTTCAAAGGTTTTATTATGTTGTTTTTTGCTCTTACTAGCTTCATTGTAACTTTGGGTGCTGTAGAGATTGGGTTGGAGTATGCTGCTTTTTGCGCTACTAGCTCCCTTTGTAAGTTTGATGTGTTGTTTACATTGGAACGTTTCATTGAAAGCGGAATTGTAAAGTACTAATGAAGATCACTAAGGTTTTCGTTTTTCAGTCTGAAAGTGGTTGACTTTGGGATATACAAAAATGAGTACTCTCACTATCTTTCTCGATTTTTAGTGCGGAAATGCTTTTGGTCAAGTTTGTTGATGATCATATTTGTATGGATTGTCTTGTAGAGAAGTGGTTAATGAGACATCTTATATAGCATGTCTTAGGCATTCATGAAGGTATCCATTGTAGCATAGGTGTCTGCGAGGCTATGGATGACTTATTTGGTATTTACTGTCTACTGTGAGACTACTGTGATAATGACTGTATTCATGTTCTTTTCTTGTGCTTTGCGACTCTGACCGTGTGCTTTTCACTCCTGTTGGCGAGTTGGATGCTTGTGGTGATATCCGTTGGCAGTATTTTGGCTTCGGTTTGCCGAATGTTGATACTGAGTATGATGGATGTTGATTCAAGTGGTTAGATCTTGTGAAAAGTATTGTTGTGTTGATCCTTGCTTTTCTTAGGAGACGGCATTGAGGCCTCTTTATTGTGCTTATGGATTTGGGAGGGTCGTCCTATCTCACAACTCCATTGGGACCCTGGCGAGTGGGAGTGGTCCCACCATATCCCTAGCTTAGTCAATGTTTCCTTCTTTGAGTACTCAATCCAGATTGACAGACACACATTGCTACATCTTCAGGTTGATCGCCCTACCCGGTTGCAAGGTTGGTTACATGCTGGTCTTTCACATGCCTTCCTTCACCGGTTTTGGTGTATGCTTTGGGGATTATGTATTGCCAGTCGGATTGTAAATTTCTTGTGGCCTACACTATATTTTTGCTTCCTTGTTGGTACATGGGTTGCTGGTACTAGTCATGACCCTACTTGCCTACATTGCACCTTGCGGGTCCCCAAAGGCTCTGAAGCCTCTCATTTGATACAACGTGCGGTAGCCTTATGCCTTATGCGTGCTTGGATCCACTCTCATTTTCTCATTTGGGTTTTCGTTCTTTGGCTGTTACCGTCCCTTGGACCTCATCTCTTCTTTGAAGGTACTCCTCGTCTTCATGCTCACTGGCACAGGCTATTGTTGGGGGCATTTTAGCATAAAACAAGCTCTAGTAGGCCATGGCAGTAGACTAGCTTTGAGAGATGGTGTTTTTTGTCACTGTTTGCATTGCTTTGGTGCATATCTGGAAGGCACGCTGCCTTCTTATCCTCAATCCCACGAGCTCTCCTACACCGAAAATCCTATCTATGATCTGGTTGGGAGATATACATATCCTACGCTCATTTTGGGATGCTTCCAGTGGTTCTTCTGCCTCTTTTGAGGAGAGACAAACAACTTTCCTCCAATATTGAGTGTCATCGACCTTATTCACAGAGAAAGGATGAAGAGGGGAAGGAGAATCTCCAAGAGAAAGAATAGTTAAAGAAGGATAGTGAGCAAAAGGAGGGAGATGAGCAAAAGTATGTTGAGGAGGAGAAGCAATCCAGAAAATCACCCACAAGCACTAATAATAGGAAGAAATCTACAAGCCCTCCCCAAGCAATAGCTAGAAAATCACCTGGAAGCACTAAAATGACTCTTGTACAAGACAAGATCCCAAGGAAATGCCCCAGAAAGACACCTGGGAGAAAATTTGAGACAACATGAAGAGAAGGTTGTACCTTATATTGCGCAGATTGCGCAGACGTCTCAACCACAAGAGATACCTACAAAGAATGAGCCTAAAGAAGCTAGCTCAGGAGGATCAATCACGGTAAAAAAAGTGAATGAGACCTTAGATGCAATCCTCAAGTGTTATGAAGACAAGCTCGACATGCAGCAAACACAAGAGCATCAATGGTTGACTTATCCTAATGCAGAGAAAGAGAAGGAAAGGCTTGAGATGAGCCAGAGGCTCCTGTGGATAGCCCAAGCATCAATGGTTGACTTATCCTAATGCAGAGAAAGAGAAGGAAAGGCTTGAGATAAGCCAGAGGCTCCTTCGGACAGCCCAAGCAATGTTAGAATCTCAACCAAAAGGGAAAGAAGCCCAAGTCACCATTCCAGCTCAAATGCCCATCAACGTACTTCCTGAAGGGGCACCAAAAGTCCTAGAACCAACACAGGAATCTAGGCAAAAGGAGGAGGATCACGGAGTGCTAGAGACAAAATCTGAAGGTGTTAGGGTTGTCCCTAATACAACAGATCAGTCTTGTTCAGAAAGACCTCCAATCCCAAGAGACACAGACATCGAGGCCAATGACACAAACCAGTTTTGGAGAGTAATGGACTTAAGAGACAAAGAAAGGCATAGGAATCCCAGTGAAATTCTAACGTTACCGCTGATCAAAGAGTTTGAGGCAGGGCCACAGATAGATTTGGATCAACAATCTTACTTTGGCGATAAGTGTCGATAGAAAGCGAGCAAAATTCTTTGAGAGCGCTACCGTCATATCTGGGAGAGTACAAAGCTAAGTCTAAAATTAGAGTTGTGCCTTCTATCAGACACAATGCACCAAAAGAGATAGATTCCAAAGGATTGACTGACATCTTGTCAACTCCGATCAATTGTATGATCACGTTAGCAGAACTATTGAGAGTCAAATCTCAATTATGGGGTATGGTTAACAGTTGCTTAGCAAAGATGGGAGTTAAAAGTCCAGAAGCCAGAATTTGAAAGATTGTTGACATAGACGAATCAAATGAGAAAGCTATAGCAGTTCCCTTAAACAAGGTCGGAGAATATTTTGAAGGCAAAGATGGTAACACTACGCTTCCATTGCAGTATAACGACGTCCATGCCATAGCCATTTTGGATAGCGGAGCGGGAGTTGCCATCGCCACAAAGGATATATGGAAAAACTGGGGAAAATCGGTACTAAGGGCTATGCGGATGAAGCATATTGCCACAACCTTTGCACCACAAGTTCACTGCCATCAATCCACTGGATATAATATTGTACTATTGATATCCCAATGACCTTATCATACTCACCAATAAACAAAGAGGTAAAATTGGTCTCCGTAACGACATGCTCTCTCCTCTCCTTCTCACTTAGCTCTAGAGTGATCATTTTGAGCAGTTTACTCCCTTCTACAGAGGGTGGAAGACTAGGAACATTACCTTCTTCTTCTGATGGTTGTATGTCTGGAGGTTCCTTCTCTCTGGGGTCTTTGAAAGTGACTCCCATGACGTCAATGTCACTATCGGACTCCTCAGTGGTTTCAAGGTTGTTGTCACGCTGCTCACCAGTCTTCATGTCGTAGAGTATTTCCTTCCCTCTTGCGTTCTTCATCTGGAGTATGCATGTGCCCCAGTCTTGCTTTCCTCGCATGGCCATGAGCCATGGCCTACCCAGGATGGTCGGATAGCCCTCCCCCTTGTGTGGCATGACAAAGATATCCACATCTACTTCGGTATCAAAAGCCTTAACCCTAACTGCATTCACAATTCCCACACACTTAACCTTAATATTGTTTGCCATCTTGGCTCGGCATGGTGCCGGCCTACTCACCTCCAGACCTAAACGGTGCATCATTTGCTCACTCGTCACACAAATTTGGGCTCCACCGTTTATGTAGATGTTGGATATTCGCCGCCCCTTGACGTGGACGTCCATCACTCGTAGGATGTCGTCTAAGTTTCTCCCTAAGATGGCCCCAACCATTTTGGATTTTGTCCTTCTTATGCTTACCATTTTCGTCCACTGCCACCGCACTTTGGGTGCGAGGTGAAGTAATTGAGGCCAAGTGATATGTGGGCCCTGTGCAGACACATCCTGAACCAAATCATAGGGGTCATAATTTTTACCAAGTGCAAAATCCACAATGTCGATTTTATGTCGCGACCTCGACGACCTCTTTGAAGTTTCTCCTTGTGTGTTTACCTTCTCCCCTCCGTGCCTCGCACGCTTTATAGTTTACTCCCATTGCTTCTGGTTCTTCCTTCTTCTTACCCTTGGCCATAACCTTGGGCTGTTGGACTACCTCTTTCGCCTTGGCTTTCTCCTCAAGGCCTATCACACTCACATTCTGATTACTTGCTACTGGAGGAGGTAACGGTGGAAGGATGACTCATTGAGGTGGTGGTGGTGGTGGTGGTGGTTGCCAAGGTGGTTGCAAAATCTGAATCGGAGGATGTGGTGGTGGTTGTCTCGGTGGTGCTCTCGCCCTTGGTGGGGAGAGTTGATTCTGCTTAGGACCTCTATTGAAATTCTGTCTCCTAGGATAGGGACAGTAATACATACCATGACCAACTTCGTTACAGTTGTAGCAGTAGAGCTCCTAACCTTGTCATTGTTGCTCTCTTCCGTGGTTTGGGTTGGGGTTTGGAATTCTTCCTTGTTGTACCAGGTGGACATACAAATTTTCCAGCTGGTTGGTGATACGACTTAGCAAGTGTTGTTGATCTTCTACTACCTCGAGTGGTTGTGTTGCTTGAGCGGTTGTGGTTGTCACTGGGGTGGTGTGGGTCATGGTGTACTCATTTGACTCGGTTGCCTTCGCTTGCATCCGCAACTTCTTGTCTTTAAGGTGGGCCACTTCAACTGCCAACTCATAAGTTGCAAGAAAACGCCCCTTTACCTTCTCTCTCAGCGGTGACCATAAGCTGGTAATAAACCAATCCTTCTTGAGGAAACCACGTGCTCCATCACCCTCTGCCAATGATTCAACCCAGCGCTCCCATAGGTCCAAAAACTTGGACTCATAGGTAGCATATTCTTGCAAATTTTCCTTGCTTTAACTCCTTCAATCTCTCCCAAAGCTTCTCTGGGGTTACTCCTCCCCCAAAGCATTGTCGAAAGGCTGCCATTAGCAGTTCCCAATCCTGCTTGGTTGCTTGTGGCAGGGCATTGAACCATGATTTTGCCTCTACTTTCATTAGCAGAGGGAAAATTCGAAGTTTAGATGAATCATCATCTTGATTAGAGATCACACAGGCGACCTCGAAACCATCTAAAAACTGTGTGATCGAGTCTTCTCCCTTCTTCCCAATGAATGTAGGAAAAGAGATACCCGCCATGGTGTTTGTTCTTGGTAGAAAACAAAACAGAAAAAATTGACACTTGCAAATTTTTGCAGAAAAGTTTTTTTCCTTTTCTTTTTTTTTTTTCCTTTACAAATACATGGATTTACTAGATAAGGACATAGATGACAACATTAAAAGAGACGTGATAGTTGATAAAAGGTAAGACGAATGGCTGATTCGAGTGATTGATTTCCCCAAAATGCTCTTCACCAAACATGGCGGTGATAATTTGTTGATAGTGGGCCTTCCGGTCTAGGAGAACAGGGATGGACTGTATGCGTTGTGAGGCATAAAATTGGCCCATTTATGGCCAATTTTCCGGGTTCATGCTTCTCCTCTGCTTGTAGATGCTTCTCCTCTGCTTGCAGATGCTCTCCTTGGTCGGATGAAATGATAGTTTTCAATGTAGGCTTCTTGAAAATCCAGGCGGAAGCGATGCTTCCACAAAAGCCACTCGTCACACTGGTCTCCAACTCTAGCAGGGCCCCTCTTGACACTTCTTGAAAGAGGCGAAATTGCCACTCCTTCAGCAGTCAAACTTTCTTGCAAACAAGAGTACCATCTTCTGCATACACAGGTTTAATGAGGTAGGTTGTAAGTTTCACTAAATTTAGCACTCCTAAATGGATCCCAATAAGACAGGTTGAGAGGTCGTCGTTGCGAGGTTGCCGAAGTAGCAGTATCCCTTGCACAAAGAGCGTTTGCTCCTCCCTCCAGGTCAAGCCAACACTTAAAACTTTGTCGAGGACGACTCCTACTAACTCAACTGGGAGGCGACATAAAATCCAAGCTGTAGTGGTTAAATCTCGGTCCTCTAGGGAGCTTACAAGGTGTTTGAAATGATGATTTTAGTACCTGACACAGGTGTTTGTACTTGCAAACCATTTCATTAAATGCAAGAAGATAAACTGACAATGGATGGTGAACCTTCAATAGTACTAGTTAAATAAATCACATTCAATACTTACCTACATTTGGCTCTTTCATCTTAGTCTTCAACTTTAGACCAATCATATGTTGTGCTCTAGGGGGAACATGCATGTTGCAATCTAGTGCAATACAGTAGCCATAGTCCCTACATACATGTACAAAGCATAGCATATGGTACACATGGGTGCAAGGTAAGGAGATGTTAGGTGCAGCGGAATGAATGTTTGCGCTTTGCTCAAGATGAGTGCTCCGAACTGTGCTCAAGGTTCCTTTAGTTCTTATGGAAGGTAGAGCCTTCCGTTCTTAATGAGAGAATGCTATGATCACAAACAAAGTGAATGGACACTGTGCGTGTAAGTGTGTGAGACAGAGAGATAGAGAGAAGAGAGATACGACACTAGAGAGGTTGTAAAACCCTCCTCCGAAGGCCCCACTCTCGTCGGCGAGAGTGGTCTACTTATGATTGCACAATCTAGTACAATGGGAATGCATGTGACTAATGCATGTCTAGGCTATGTCGATGACGACGGGGACGACGAGACCGACCTAAGGGCTGAAATCTGCAACTAAGTATCTGCTGTCCAAAAATGCTATGGGCTGAAATCTGCTACAAGTCCAAAACAATGATTTTGGGGCTGTTTTCTGATGGTCTTTGTCTCTGAAAATCTGCAGGTTTAGGGCTGAAAACTGATGATCTTCAAGGCTGAAAACTGATGGTCCTTACGGGGCTGAATCTGCTACACTTTAGGGGTATCTGGCTGGTCTTGATCTGCTGCTGAATCGTTGTGGCTGAGGCTGAAAACGCAAGCTTGCTGATGTCAGAAACGCCAGTTGTGGTGCCTTGCAAAAACGCTAGGTGCAAGGTTCTGGTGGCGATGCAATCTGATGCAAAACGCCAGGCTGAGGATGTTGGCAAAAACGCTAGGCTGTGCTGGTTGCTAGGGCCATCCATTGTCCAGGGTGTGCTCAGATGGCACTACCGACCACCCGTGTGGCTCTTCCCTCCTCCCATTCCTTGATTTAGCCTCATTGTATATATGTTGTTCTTTCATTGGGAGAGTCTCCCCATCATGTTTGTTGTAGCCCTCTCTTGCAGAGGTGGTTGTAGCCCTACGGGCAACTTTCATTAACTAATAGAAGGATCTTTTTCTCGGAAAAAAAAAAAACTCTAATGTAGCTTGAGGGTAGAGTAATGGGAGACGACATTTTAGTCTGTTACATTGCAGTTCGACTTGGTTTGGTAAGAGAGGTGAAGCTTACCACCTACTTGATCACTCCTTGCTACAATTACATCATAGGGAAGTTAAGCTGTAGGCAAATTTTAAAGATAAGTGAGGGTCAAATTAGAGTGTTTCGAGAGATAGCCAGGGGGTGGTGTTGAACATAGAACAATCTGACTTTTTCTTCTTGTGGTTGCAAAAGGCAGGGTTAGATCAGGAGGAACTCCTAGCCTTAAAGTATAAACTCCCTGTACCTTTTAGGAATGTTCCCTTCCAAGTCAGATTTTAAATCATCATTTCAAACACCTAGTAAGCTCCCTAGATGAGCCAAGATTTAACCACTGCAGCTTGGATTTTATGTCGCCTCCCAGTTGAGTTATTAGGGGTCATCCTCGACAAAGTCTTAAGCACTGGATTAACCTGGAGGGAGGAGCAAATGCTCTTTGTGCAAGGGGTACTATTACTTCGGCAGCCTCGCAACGACGACCTCTCAGCGTGTCTTATTGGGATCCATTTAGAAGTGCTAAACTCAGTGAAACTTACAACATATCTCATAAAACCTGTGTATGCAGAAGATGGTACTCTCCTTCGCAGGAAACTTCGACTGCTGAAAGAGTGGCAATTCTGTCTCTTTCAAGAAGTGTCTAGAGGGGCTCTGCTGGAGTTGGAGGCCAGCGACGAGTGGCTTTTGTGGAAGCACCGCTTCCGCCTTGATTTCCAAGAGGCCTACACTGAAAACTACCATTTCATCCGCCCAAGGAGAGCGTCTACAAGCAGAGGAGAAGCATGAACCCGGAGAATTGGCCATACATGGGTCAATTTTATGCCTCACAACGCATACAGTCCATCCGGGTTGTCCTGGACCGGAAAGCCCACTATCAACAAATCATCACCGCCATGTTTGGAGAAGAGCGCTTTGCAGAGATCAACCGCTCAAATCAACCATTTGTTTTACCTTTCATCAACTATCATCTTTCTTTTAATGCCGTTATCTATGTCCTTATCTAGCAAATCCATGTTAAAAAAAAAAAACTTTTCTGCAAAACTTTGCAAGTGTTATTTTCTGCTTTGTTTTTTCCGGCCAAGTACAAACAACATGGCGGGTATCTCTTTTCCTACATTCATTGGGAAGAAGGGAGAAGACTCGATCACGAAGTTTTTAGATAGTTTCGAGGTCGCTTGTGTGATCTCTAATTTAGATGACGATGCATCCAAAGTCCGAATTTTCCCTCTGCTAATGAAAGTAGAGGCAAAATCTTGGTTCAATGCCCTGCCACAAGCCACCAAGCAGGATTGGGAATTGCTAAGAACGGCTTTTCGACAACGTTTTGGGGGAGGAGTAACCCCAGAGAAGCTTTGGGAGAAGATGAAGGAGTTAAAGCAAGGAGGTCTGCAAGAATATGCTACCTATGAGTCCAAGTTTTTGGACCTATGGGAGCGCTGGGTTGAGTCATTGGCAGAGCATCTGATTTCCTCAAGAAGGACCGGTTCATTGCCGGCTTATGGTCACCGCTGAGAGAGAAGGCAAAGGGGCGTTTTCCTGCAACTTATGAGTTGGCAGTTGAGGTGGCCCACCTTAAAGACAAGAAGTTGCGGATGCAAGCGAAGGCAGCCGAGTCAGAGGAGTACACCACAACCCACACCACCCCAGTGACAACCACATCCTCTCAAGCAACACAACCACTAGAGGTAGTAGAAGATCAGCAAGACTTGCTGAGTCGTATCACCAACCAGCTAGAAAATTTGTCTGTCCACTTGGTGGAACAAGGAAGAATTCCAAACCCCAACCTGAACCACGAAAGAGAGCAAAGACGACAAGATCGGGAGCTCTACTGCTACAATTGTAACCAAGTTGGTCATGGTATGTATTACTGTCCCTACCCAAGGAGGTAGAATTTCAATAGAGGTCCTAGGCAGAATCAACTCTCCCCACCAAGGGTGAGAGCACCACCGAGACAACCACCACCAAATCCTCCAATTCAGATTTTGCAACCACCTGTGCAACAACCACCACCACCACCACCTCAACAAGTCATCCTTCCACCGTTACCGCCTCCTGTAGTAACTAATCAGAATTTGAGTGTGATAGGCCTTCAGGAGGATGCCAAGGCGAAAGAAGTAGTCCAGCAGGCCAAGGTGATGGCCAAGGGTAAGATGAAGGAAGAAGCAGAAGCAATGGGAGTAAAGCGTGCGAGGCACGGAGGGGAGAAGGTAAACACACAAGGAGAAACTTCAAAGAGGTCCTGGAAGTCGTGACGTAAATTCGACATTGTGTATTTTTCACTTAGTGAAAATTCTGACTCCGATGGTTTGGTTCAAGATGTGTCTACACAAGGCCCGCATATCACTTGGCCTCAATTACTTCACCTCGCACCCAAAGTGCGGAGGCAGTGGACGAAGATGGTAAGTATAAGAAGAACACAATCCAAGATGGTTGGGGCCATCTCAAGGAGAAACTTAGACGACATCCTACCAGTGATGGACGCCCACGTCAAGGGGCAGCGAATATCTAACATCTACATCGATGGCGGAGCCCAAATTTGTGTGATGAGTGAGCAAATGATGCAACGTTTAGGTCTGCAGGTGAGTAGGCCGGCACCATGCCGAGCCAAGATGGCAAACAATGTTAAGGTTAAGTGTGGGAATTGTGAATGTTGTTAGGGTAAAGGTTTTTGATACCGAAGTAGATGTGGATATCTTTGTTATGCCACACTAGGTGGAGAACTCCCTGGAAAGAGTTCTATAGAGTGATCCTCATCCCCTCTTTTTGGTGGCAGTACACCAGGGATATCATCCATGAATACATTTTTATATTGATTGAGGAATTGAGATAGCTCTAACTCCTCACTAGATTGTTCACACACATTTATAGGACTAGACTTATCATGCACAAGATCCTTGACCAAAATTATGTACACGGACACAGAACTTTTCATCGATTTGTCAAAAGCACGAGTATTTACAATGGGTATTGGCTTGGATACAAACATCCCTTTCCCAAAACCTAAAGGTGATTTTTCTTTTGGGGTGTTTCATGCTAGCTCCCATACGATCAAACCAGGGTAAACCTAGGATTACATCTTCATGTTTAAGTGGTGAGATATAGAAATCCTTTTTGTCCACATACCCTTGGACATGAAGCCTAAGATTAACTATGAGATGTGTTACTGAAGCTACTTGGCCTTTGAAAGGCCCATCTGCATTAATGGTCTCCCCATCTCATGTGGATGTACTCCTAGCTTTTCAGCTAGCTCCAAAGAGATGAAATTATGAGTGGAACCATTATCAAAGAGTATGAGAGAGTCATGCTCTCTCACTGTTCCCCAAGCATAAGAGAGTGGGGATCCTTTGCAATGAGCAGCCTCTTGAGGGGCCTCAACCATAGAGGCTCTAGGTTGTTCATTGCAAGTATTTCTTTGAGGGCAACTTCGATAGGAATGCCCTTGGTTTCCGCATTTGAAACATTTGTTATCTTTATGATAACGCTCTAGCTCTTCTCTTCAGGAGAGAGTCAACTTTTACCTTTGTAGACTCCTTTCTCCTTAGCTTTTACATTCTTGTTGTTGTTAGAGTTGCCTTTGGAAGAAGTCTATGCATTGTTCTTCCCTTTGAACTCACTTTGTTCTTTGGTTTCCATGGGCTTAGAATTCCTCTTAGCCCCTTGTTGGAAATTGATGCCAGAAGCAACCAAAGTGTGGTGTATAACAACAAAAATAGTGTTGGGCTCTTGGGAGTTGACATACTCAGCCATAACTTCAGTTAGCCCAGCACAAAATTGTTGTTTTTGTTCTCCAAAACCTATCTTTTTGTAGACAATGTCTTTGAGATGTAATTCCCAAAACTTGTCCACATACTTGTGGATAGATTCAAAAGGAGACATACTCAAGCTTAACCATGTAGTGAGAACTTTGTCTTCGGCATCTCCTCAGATAAATTGCTTCATTATGGAGACTCTCAAAATCTTCCATGTTTTTGGAGCTTGTCTTTTGTAGCACATACATATATGGTGGCTAAAATGTGCTCCCATTCTAAAGGTTCTCAGGCGTCTTCTGGCAAAAGGCTCTGGGATATAATCCGTATCATTAATGGCTCTCTCTAGGATGCATTCTTCTCGTTTTAGACTTTCGCAATCTGAAGCTCCATACATCCATAACTCCTTGGGTTTACCTATCCACAATGGAACTATTCATTCAGTCAATGTAGCCGAATCAAAGTCCTCTATCGGAGTCCTTGCGACCTCCCTGTACTTATGTGTCGTCAAGTCAACCCTAGTGGTAGTACCCTCGTTTCTTAGATATATGTAATCATAACCCCAATCTTGGACCATCTTCAGCTGTCGCATGAAGGGTCTTTCCAAGATGATGTCATAATTATTCCTCTTTCCAAAACCACAATGGCAAAAGTATGTTCATACTCGATGCTACACACGAGATAACCACTGCTCTTTCCAGGAGTCCTAAAGGCTTTTCTATGTGTCCATCTGCTAGTTGTAGCTTCATCCGCATAGCCCTTAGTGCCGATTTTCCCCAATTTTTCCAGATATCCTTTGTGGCGATGGCAACTCCCGCTTCGCTATCCAAAATGGCTATGGCATGGACGTCGTTATACTGCAATGGAAGCATAGTGTTACCATCTTTGCCTTCAAAATATTCTCCGACCTTGTTTAAGGGAACTGCTATAGCTTTCTCATCTGATTATTCGTCTATGTCAACAATCTCTCAAATTCTGGCTTCTGGACTTTTAACTCCCATCTTTGCTAAGCAACTCTTAACCATACCCCATAATTGAGGTCTGACTCTCAACAGTAATGCTAACATGATCGTACAATTGATCGGAGTTGACAAGATGTCAGTCAATCCTTTGGATTCTATCTCTTTTGGTGCATTGTGTCTGATAGAAGGCACAGCTCTAATTTCAGACTTAGCTTTGTACTCTCCCAGATATGATGGTAGCGCTCTCAAAGAATTTTGCTCGCTTTCTATCGACACTTCTGTTCTTGAATTGCCAAAGTAAGATTGTTGATCCAAATCTATCTGTGGCCCTGCCTCAAACTCTTTGATCAGCGGTAACGTCAGAATTTCACTGGGATTCCTATGCCTTTCTTTGTCTCTTAAGTCCATTACTCTCCAAAACCGGTTCGTGTCATTGGCCTCGATGTCTGTGTCTCTTGGGATTGGAGGTCTTTCTGAACAAGACTGATCTGTTGTATTAGGGACAACCATAACACCTTCAGATTTTGTCTCTAGCACTCCGTGATCCTCCTCCTTTTGCCTAGATTCCTGTGTTGGTTCTAGGACTTTTGGTGCCCCTTCAGGAAGTACTTTGATGGGCATTTGAGCTGGAATGGTGACTTGGGCTTCTTTCCCTTTTGGCTGAGATTCTAACATTGCTTGGGCTGTCCAAAGGAGCCTCTGGCTCATCTCAAGCCTTTCCTTCTCTTTCTCTGCATTAGGATAAGTCAACCATTGATGCTTGGGCTGTTCGAAGGAGCCTTTGGCTCATCTCAAGCCTTTCCTTCTCTTTCTCTGCATTAGGATAAGTCAGCCATTGATGCTCTTGTGTTTGCTGCATCTCGAGCCTGGCTTCATAACTCTCGAGGATTGCATCTAAGGTCTCATTCACTTTTTTTACCGTGATTGATCCTCTTGAGCTAGCTTCTTTAGGCTCATTCTTTGTAGGTATCTCTTGTGGTTGAGACGTCTGCGCAATCTGCGCAATATAAGGTACAACCTTCTCTTCATGTTGTCTCAAATTTTCTCCCAGGTGTCTTTCTGGGGCATTTCCTTGGGATCTTGTCTTGTACAAGAGTCATTTTAGTGCTTCCAGGTGATTTTCTAGCTATTGCTTAGGGAGGGCTTGTAGATTGCTTCCTATTATTAGTGCTTGTGGGTGATTTTCTGGATTGCTTCTCCTCCTCAACATACTTTTTCTCATCTCCCTCCTTTTGCTCACAATCCTTCTTTAACTATTCTTTCTCTTGGAGATTCTCCTTCCCCTCCATCCTTTCTCTGTGATTAAGGTCGATGACGCTCAATATCGGAAGAAAGATGTTCGGCTCCTCAAAAGAGGCAAAAGAACCACTGGAAGCATCCCAAAATGAGCGTAGGATATGTATATCTCCCAACCAGATCATAGATAGGATCGTTGGAGTAGGAGAGCTCGTGGGATTGAGGATAAGAAGGCACCGTACCTTCCAGATATGCAACAAAGCAATGCAAACAGTGACAGAAAACAGCATCTCTAAAAGCTGGTCTACTGCCCTGGCCTGCCAGATCTTGTTTCATGCTAAAATGCCCCCAACAATAGCCTGTGACAGTGAGCATGAAGACGAGGAGTACCCTCAAAGAAGAGATGAGTTCCAAGGGACGGTAACAGCCAAAGAACGAAAACCCAAATGAGAAAACGAGAGTAGATCCAAGCACGCAGAAGGCATAAGGCTACCGCACGCTGTATCAAATGAGAGGCTTCACAACCTTCGGGGACCCGCAACGTGCAATGGAGGCAAGTAGGGTCATGACTAGTACCAGCAGCCCATGAACCAACAGGGAAGCCAAAATATAGTGTAGGCCACAAGAAATTTACAATCCGACTGGCAATACATAAAGCCCAAAGCACACACCAAAACCGGTGAAGGAAGGCATGTGAAAGACCAGCATGTAACCAACCTTGCAACCGAGTAGGGCGATCAACTTGAAGATGTCGCAATGTGTGTGTCAATCTGGATTGAGTACTCAAAGAAGGAAACATTGACTAAGCTAGGGATCTGGTGGGGCCACTCCCACTCGCCAGGGTCCCAATGGAGTTGTGAGATAGGACGACCCTCCCAAATTCATAAGCACAATAAAGAGGCCTCAATGCCGTCTCCTAAGAAAAGCAAGGATCAACACAACAATACTTTTCACAAGATACTTTTCACAAGATCTGACCACTTGCATCAGCATCCATGCATACTCAGTATCAACATTCGGTAAACCGAAGCCAAAGTACTGCAAACGGATATCACCACAAGCATCCAGCTCACCAACGGGAGTGAAAAGCACACGGTCAGAGTCGCAAAGCACAAGAAAAGAACATGAATACAGTCATTATCACAGTACTCTCTCTCTCTCTCTCTCTCTCTCTCTCTCTAAACTTCTACATCACAGTAGACAGTAAATACCAAATAAGTCATCCATAGCCTCGCAAACACCTATACTACAATGGACACCTTCATGAATGCCTAAGACATGCTGCATAAGATGTCTCATTAACCACTTCTCTACAAGACAATCCATACAAATATGATCATCAACAAACTTGACCAAAAGAATTTCCGCACTAAAAATCGAGAAAGATAGTGACAATACTCATTTTTGTATATCCCAAAGTCAACCACTTTCGGACTGAAAAACGAAAACCTTAGTGATCTTCATTAGTACTTTACGATTCAGCTTTCAATGAAACATTCCAATGTAAACAACACATCAAACTTACAAAGAGAGCTAGTAGCACAAAAAGCAGCATACTCCAACCCAATCTATATACCACCCAAAGTTACAGGGAAGCTAGTAAGAGCAAAAAACAACATAGTAAAACCCTTGAAATGCTTTATTTTCTCTTTTTGGGCAGCCGTTGACATGCAACCGCAACTGCCACCGCTTCCTCTTGCTTCACCTGCATTGCTTTCAGCTTTTGTTTGGAGACCTTGGTAGCCAACATTGGGACAGCCGCCTTCAACATGTGTAAAATGGCACCATACTTTAGATGGGACCCCTCTTGCTGGATAAGAAACCTCAGGGCTTCAAGTGCATCTTCCGCAAGCTGAACAAAATCTCCTACAAAGTTGAAAGGGTGTGAAACCTTATTTCGGTGGTTGATATATCCAAAAAGACTGCTCCATGCATGTATGATTTCGAACTCAAAATCTTGGTCACAAGTGGCCATCCATTGCAGCGTATCATTCTCTGGATTCTCCGCAGCTGCACTTGCAAGAACCTCCCAAAAGAGGTCCACACCACTCCGTTGCACAGCTTCATAAACACTATCATTCGCCGCATCACTTCCTTTGCATGCCTCAAGTATTCCATGTGCAAATGCCTAAAAGGTAAAACCCTTTCTAACCCCAACACTTCCTAAGATTTTTGCGCATCTTCTCTATACTTAGCCATATTGAAAAGAGACTGAAAACATTCATCAGCATCCGCAATCAAAACTGCCAATGCTTCTGAGACCAAAACTCCCTTGAGACGTCGAGCTTGGCAAGCGTATTGAAAAATTCTCCGTTCGTATTGATTCGTGAACCTTCTAAATTGATATTGATTCTGTTGTTGTGGGTGATGAACACTTCTCCTGGAGACAAGCTTTTCTCCTCATCAACCCTCCTCGCCTTGTACACTGAAGTTTGCTCAATTGAATCAGAGTCGAACAGACGCTTAGGGGTTCTGAATTTCATTGGAGAGCCTAAATAGATTCTGTGTAAGAAAGGGGACTCTGCAGTCATGTATATTTCTGCCATGTCTGAGGTTAAAGCTGAGAGCTAGAGATGAAGAAAAGTAGAAGAAACGCTAAGAAGTAAGAGAAGGAAAGTAGAGAAACGCAGAAGAGAAACCCTGAGTGAAATAGCTGTGAGGAATTCCAAACAATATAGAACCAATCAAAAGGTACAAAGCTAAAAAAAAATATAGAAACCATCAAAAGCTTAAAAGACAATGAACCATCAAAAGCTAAAAAAAAACAAGGTGAGAACTTATGAATGCTTGCAACTTGGAGAGAGAGAGAGAGAGAGAGAGAGAGAGAGATTGCAACTTAAATGAATTTGCTTGAATTCTAAGAGCTAGCTTGCAATTTCACGAGAATCAGTCCTTTAAGTAATTTCTTGAGAAAGAGAGATAAGTCCACTATGCGGTAAACAAGGCATGACAAATTAGACGAGTTGTTTTTGGGTGGGTTCCACTTCAAATAATCCTAATCCACGGAACCGAGCTAGAGTTCGGCAAAGCCACCAATGTTGTGATAGCCACTTTTGTGATATAGAAGACAAGTGTGTCACATGTCTTCAAGGGATATGTGATTAAAACCTCTTTTGACACATTTAGCTATAATGCTTACAGTGTCAAAAGTAGACAAGCTATTATGCCTTTCAACCTTAAAAGCTATGGAATACCATCAAAACTATGAAGCTTGTCAACCTTAAAAGCTATGGCATACCATCAGCATGAGGGAAACAAATCTACTAATTATAATGACAAAGACGAGATAAGATTGAAGGTTTGTCATTTAGCTTAAATTACTTCTACCTTAACTGTATACAATTGATAAACCATTGTTGCTTTAGATGACGTTAATCAAAACACTCAAACCAAGTTTTTTACTTTCACTGCTCTAAACTCACAGCTTACAATGTCCCCTACTGCTCTATGAAATTCATGAGGGCTTATTGAGGGCAACACTTTGTAATCCGCACAAATTTCTAGTTAGCTCCTTGTAGAAAGAGAGAGAGAGAGAGAGAGAGAGAGAGAGAGAGAGAGAGAGAGAGAGAGAGAGAGAGGAGACCCAACATACTGAAGCAATTTTCAAAGATGGACCATGAGTAGATTTTCAAAAAAGGTGGCACTCTCGGGCAAATGCACCATTGCCTCATGGGATCTGCACTCCTTAGATTCTGTTTAAACAAATCCATGAGAGCTCTTGGATTAGTTTTTCCAAATCATCCATGTCCGTGATTATGTTTACTATAGTTGTAACACCGCCACAACAACAAAGCAAAACCACTCAATATGAGAGATGGCTCTTGACCAATCGTAAAGTTAGCTCTTGACCAACCGTAAAGTGTGATCAGTGAACATGTAACAGTTCGTGTTCCCCAAAGATGAGAGGGCGATAGAGCAACAAGAGAACACCAAGTTCGATACGTGGTGAGAAGTTGGGAACAATCATTGGAGAGGCTCACCTGACCCACCTCATCAATAGGGAGACTCCTCTTACCTTATGTGGCACAAAGAGGCCCTTCACCTTCACACCCCTCTCTCTCTCTCTCTCTCTCTCTCTCTCTCTCTCTGCCAAGAGTGTAGCACCTGCCGCTGCCTCACTGCACCAGGCCCGCTGTCTCACTGCTGCATGTTTCCCCACCTATGCAATCAACGCACATTAATCAAAGGGTATCCAGAAGCGGTCGAACAGTGAGCTCATCGCCTCTTAAATCAATGCCGAAGGACACGCCCCCCAAGGATTCAAGGGACACGACGATCACATGTACTACACAGGACATTTGGGGACTGCTACTGTCTATCCAAGAACACGTACGACAACAGAATGAGGTTATTTCACGCCTACACAGGACATTTGGGGACTGCTACCGTCTATCCAAGAACAGGTACGACAACAGAATGAGGTTATTTCACGCCAAAATGAAGACATCAAGAACCTGACACTATGCAACCAAGAGTTGGATCATACCATTGCACTGCAAGCTCTGAAGCTTCAACAACAAGAAGACACCTTGAAAACACTGCAAACTCAAGTGCTGGAACAAGGCATTCACATAACACAGGTCACCAATAAGGTAACCGATGCACCCGAGGGGTCTCCTCCATCTTGGGCACAGATAGTGAAACAAGACAGGAGAGATGTATATGTATGAGAGTATGTATACGCATGAGGATTCTACCGAATACAAGGAAAGGGAGAAAAGATCCCAAAACATTGTGATACAAGGCATGCCAGAACCTGAGGGGGAAACAGTCATGTCATTGAACGTAGACGTTACCACCCTGTTAGCAGAAAATCTTGATATGCAAGATGCAGGGGTATATGGGGCACATAGAGTGGGTCAGAAGAAGACTGATGCTCATAGAGTAGTTGTATGCACAATGTTGGATGCTCGCAAAAGGGCCATAATTTTGGAAACTGCACGCTTCTACTTGAAAGGCACTCAGTACTATGTAAGTGAAGATAGAACACCGACACAACAGGCAGCAAGAAGGAAAGCATATGAGGAACGTCTCGAGGAGAAAAAACCAGCATCACCGCCTAAAAATGCATAGGGGCACGCGACCATGGGATCACGACCATACAAGTTACAAGCTGGAATTGTAGAGGTTTCCCATGGCATAAGGGAGAAGGGCTGGTGGATATTCTACCACAAGCTGACATACTCTTCCTATTGGAAACATGGGAACAAAACACATGCAGGCTGTCGGACATTAGAGGATATATCAAGCACTCCGTATGGTGGAATGGTACCAAAATGCGAGGACAAGGAGGTGTAGCTGTAATGTATAAGGAAGAGCTTCAAAAGATGGTTGAGGTATGCAAGATCGATGACCACAAGCGCTATATATGGGTTAAGGTTGGCTCATCAAAAGGATTGATCTTTGTTGCAGGATGCTATATCCCGCATCGAGAGTCGCCTTTTTATGACACAAACCAGCTATCCAAAAATGACCCCTTTGTTGACCTATGTACAAACATTGCAATGTATGCACAAGAGGAAGCAGTTGTACTTCTTGGGGATTTGAATGCCCGGATTGGAAACACACAGGTACAATTGATAGACCATTCAATGCACCCTGCGAATAAGAATGGGGAACTTATACTTGGTTCTATGTGGGAAAGATGTTCAAGTGATAACATCATGAATGCACAGGGGTTTCAGTCATGATAAGTATGATGAACTCAATGCAGCTTGTAGCCATGAATGGTGCAGATAAGTTCGTACACTCTGGATCATACACTTGCTACACGGCAAATCATGGGAGGAGTACAAATGATTATGCATTGGTGAGATACGATGCATTGGACTTGGTCCATAGTTTTGAAGTGGGTAGCAGGCTACCAACCTCCGACCATACCCCAATTCATATATGCCTACACATGCCCAGTATGCCTATTGTCAACATAATGAATACACTGAATTGGTTGTACAAAATGCAACTCACGAAGAAAGAGGACTATGCTAGTCTCTTAGATAGCTTACTGTTTGACCGGAACATGCCTTGTGACATTGAAGAGACGTGGAAGATCTTCTGACATGCAATGGAGGAAGCGGCAAAAATTACTATGGGCAAGTATCAAAATGGTAAACAGACTAGGAAGGGTTTACCTCATAATCCTTGGTTTGATGCAGAATGCAAGGAGGCCAAACGCAAGATGAAAGGCTTAGCAAAACACTCAATTGAATGGGAATGGGCTGCTAGAGAATACAATACACTCAAGAGGAAAAAGAGACGCATGTATGAACTCTCAAAAGAAAACTAGACCTCAGCACATTCAAGAAAGAGCCAAAGAAGGCTTGGCGTAACATGAAGGGGAAGAAAGGGGATGTGATGGGAGATTTCAGCCTAGATGAAATGTATGCTTATGTACAAACTTTGTATGCCCCGTCGGGGACTCAAGAGGCGATATACACAGGGGCTCAGGCCGAACATCCAAAGCCCATCACCTTCCAGGCAGTCATTAAAGGCCTCAAAAGCCAAGCGAATGGGAAATCAGCTGACACATTACATCTTACCTCTGAAATGCTGAAATGGTCAGGTATTGAGGCTAAGAAATGGACACACCATATGATGAATCAAGCAATCAACCAATACTTACCCCAAGATTGGCAAGAAAACTGGGTGAAAGCGCTCTTTAAAGGAGGTGACCGCAATTTTCTCACTAATTATCGCACCATCATGGTGAGCTCATGTATGGCAAAACTATTTGGAAGCATTATTGAGAAAGATCTTAGCACATGGGCTAAAAATAACGGGAAACGTGCCATTGGACAAGCAGGATTTAGAGCCCGCCACAGCACGATAGACCACCTTATCACACTCCGGGTCTTGATGGATAAAACCAGGCTAAAAGGCAAAACCCTGTATTGTTGTTTTGTGGACTTCACGAAAGCGTTTGACACAGTACCCCGTCAGGGGCTATGGTCACGTATGGAAACTCTGGGAGTTCCTATGCATCTCAGGGCAGCAGGGGGACGCCTCTACCAAGAGGTCAGATGTAAACTCAAGACAAACACAGGTTTCTCACAAGAGTTCAGGAGCACTATGGGAGTTAAACAAGGATGCCCTTTGTCACCTACGCTTTTTGGACTATGCATAGATGAGCTTGATGATTTCATTAACAAGGCTATGGGAGAGGGGGGAGATCACCCTAGCATTGGTACTTTCACACTTCTGCTCCTCATATATGCCGACGATGTGGTTCTCTTTGCCTACAAGGCCCTCCTTCTACAGAAACTTTTGGATGCAGTACATGCATTTTGCAATGCAACGGGCTTGTCAGTCAATGTAGCCAAAACAAAGGTTATGTCAGTCCACACATGTAGAAATGAGAATCAGCCCATCATCACGTATGACAGGCAAGCACTCCAAGCGGTTGAGAGGTTCAAGTACTTGGGCATCTATGTACCTTCAAACCATGCATGGGGAAGTTGCGCGCCAAACAGAATTGATGCAGGACAAGCAAAATACTATGAATTTGAGAACATGTGCAAGCAAAGTGTCACAAGGCGATGGGAAATCAAGTCTCTGGCATTTGATGTATGCGTGGTCCAAACAATACTTTACGGTGTAGAGGTATGGGGGGGGAGTATCCCCGCTAGCACTTGGAATGACATTGAAAAGATACACAAAAAATTCCTATGTAGACACATGGGGATCAAAACTACCACCCCATACTCAATGATGCTTTTGGAGACAGGCAAGAGACCCTTGGAAATGCAAGCCTTACAGAGGGTACACAGATACCTCATGAAAGTTAAGATGATGTCGGAGAGCCGTCTACCCCACATGGCATGGCAAGCCGGATGTAAACCGCCGGATGTAAACAGCAAAAGAATTACAAGAGTAAATTTCTCACATCCAGTCTCGTAGAAGACATACGGAAATGGTTCTCTAGATGGAATGTGGGAGACCATGTGGGCATGCACATAGAGGAAGGCACTGAACATGAGCATGGGCTGAATTTTGACAGAAGCATACTTGAAGCCCTACATACTAGATGGAGTACAACAGTACACAGGTCCAAATTTGAATACTACGGCAAACACATCAATACACGATATTGGCAGACCTACAAGACTAGGGACACCCAGATGCACATCAGGACACCTATGTCCCACCGGGCAAGACGGGCCATTACCTTGATGTGGACGAGATCACACATGCTCAAGATTGAAACGGGAGGGTGGCTGAATATTAAGGAAAATAGAAGGCCATGCACACAATGCAATTTAAACAAAGTGAAAACCGAGGCCCATGTCACCATCGAGTGCCCAGCATACGCACACATCCGTGTTGATTTTCCACTGCTATTGCAAGGAGATGTCACCTTTGAGGAGCTTCTCTCTCGGACATACCCCTCCCCAGTAGCTATAGGCATCTACTTTGCCAAAGTAATGGATCATCACACAACACTAACACACAAGAAAGCTACTAGCCCACTACCCCCTCTACACACATGAGGGGAGCCTCTTGTAGATTTTTTTTGTGGTCCCATGGGTCATTTTGGCCCCCCGAGGACGTAAATACATCATCATCATCATCTCTCTCTCTCTCTCTCTCTCTCTCTCTCTCTCTCTCTCTCTCTCTCTCTCTCTCTCTCTCTCTCTCTCTCTCTCCCCACATATATACATAGATGCATATACATATACATATACCTATACATACATACATATATATATATATATTCATATACTTATACATAAATATGTGTGTGTACATATATCATACACATACATGCACACTCATCCAAATATGGCTTTATAGCATTTATTTGTCTACACATTATCTCAAAATCTATGTGGAAGCAGACACCAATCAAAATTCTTTGTTATTTGCTATAAATCCCTTCTTGTGTACCAACCATTAGATCAGCCCACAACCAAATTTACAGCTATTTGTGGTTCATTTTTCCTAATTTGGTAGCATGAGACGTCTGTTGGAAAGCTTGCAGCATGCGACAACATGTTGAAACCTGCTAAACAAGCCATAATTTCTTTGTTCCCCAACTAATTAGGGAGAATATACCAAGATGGGGAGGCAAAGAATTTATTGGTTTTGTTAGCATGTTTCAACATGTTTAATCATGCTACCAACTTGCCAACAAGTGTTTATGCTGCCTTCAAGCAAAGGAAAGTTGGTGTCCTTTCACACATGCAGTCCTAACCCTTGACAAGCGCTCTCTCTCTCTCTCTCTCTCTCTCTCTCTCTCTCTCTCTCTCTCTCTCTCTCTCTCTCTCTCTCTCTGACTTAAGTCCTATCCACTCTAAGAAGGTCCCATGTCGAGCATAAGACACTCCTTCTTTCTCTCTCTCTGTGGAGTTGCATGCACTATCGTGTATGTTGCTGCATGCACTACCTTTGTGTTCCTTTGCTCCCTCTCTAGTGCGAACGAGTTACAAATCCCTACACACCTTGTCCTCTGTTTTGCCAAAAAGTATTCGGGGATGAGATTAAATGAGATTTCGTTCCTTTCTATACATTGTGGAGTCTTTTTTTTATCCAAGTATAAGAAAATATCCTTTTCTTTTGTTTCGAAGATATTCTAGTGTGAAATTGCTTGTTGACTATTGTCAAGCACATAGGTACCCCTCTCATGATCCATTGTATAAAATTGCTCTCATCGTTGAAATTGCTCTCTCTCTATCTCTCTCTCTCTCTCTCATGCATCTGCAAAGATTTAAACTCTTATGTACAAAGTTCACAAACGCTTGGTATTGGATCATCATCTCGGCAATTTTCTTGGCATCTCTCTCTCTCTCTCTCTCTCTCTCTCTCTCTCTGTGTGTGTGTGTGTGTGTGTGTGTGTGTGTGTGTGTGTGTGTGTAGCTAATATCTTAAACTTGTAGCTTAGACGATTGCTACTCCATTCCTGTGTGGTCTTGCTACATGCTATCTTAGTGTCGTTGCTCTCTATGTCACTACTCCCTGTTGCCTTTCATCAGCCTGCTTGGATCCCTTGCACACAATGCAAATGCAAAGGGCTTGGAGATGATGATAGCCTCCTTGCTACCTCTTTAAGCCTTTATAGTTCGGCCATGGAGATTTGCACGTGCTGGTGGCCATGGAGAGTAACATGCTGTGATGTCGTAGGTGTAGAGAGCAAGAGATACACGTGAGGGGGTTGTCTAGGTTTCTTATTCATGCCAAGTGGCATCTCTTGAAATAATAGATATCCTTCCTTGTCATGAATAGGCACCCTTGTGGCACAGATAGTGTGTCGTGCTCTCTACAGTGGGTGCTCCTCGGTGCAATGTGCGTGACAATCTCACTCAAAACAGACTGAAAACAGGAAACAATAGACAACAACTGAGCTCACAGAGACACAACAGCAACAGTAGACCACAACAAATGACTCGACTATCTCAAAGAACCGATACAGGCTCTGGCGTGGCAGCACACTCAACTCCAGCCCAAGACTCTCAGGTACAATGGGGTGTCGAGGCTCAGATGTGCAGGGATGGTGAATAAGTGCTCTATGTATAGACTCACTCTAAACGACTACGTGAAAGATAATACTAATGGCCCAAAACGACTACTCATATGTACAACCATAAAGAGCCACCAACGGCTCATAAATGTTCAGTCAGCTAAGTCTATCTCCAAACTGAGTGGTGGTGGTGACCTGGCCATGATGTCCACTAGACCACCGTCGATACCCTGCCACGTGTCACTCCCCAGCCCAGAGGGTCTGTCCAGTGTGAACCAGACAAAATGTATCCAACTGTCTGTCTGTCCTATGAAGTGACACTGTAGCCCAGCTACAGGTTGCCCGCCACAAGACTGGTCACCGTCTCGGTGAGCCAAACACTGAAAAACTGCAAAAAGTAACCATATGTCCAATGAAAGGAGTAGCAAGTAGTGCGGTCCTGTCACCCAAGAGAAAGTGTCGTCGCCACTGCTGCACCAGAAGTCTCTACGTTCGGGGGAGCCATCAAATCGATTGTGTAACGCTGGGGCTGCTAGACTATGTTCTGAACAAACTGGCTCCCTATGGTTGGAGCAGCCGCCTGCTGCACAGCGGATGGAAGCACCTGCCCTGAAGTGTATTCAGGACGCCTAGTGACACAACCATGGTAGTGTGCACCAGCAACACCGTCATAGCAAGGAACGCTCTGCACCTGTGGTACCTTACCTTGAGGCCCCTGCGAAGTATAGTACTGGAATGGGGGTTGTGTGTACGATCCCAAGAACTATTGAGAGGGACCTGCTGATGCTTCTGCATACCCTACAGGTGTCAGGACTTGTGTCCCTGGCTGTGTGTACGATCCCAAAAACTGCTAAGAGGGACCTACTGCTCCTGCATACCCTGCAGGAGTCTGGACTTGATTCTGGACCTGTGTCCCTAGCCCAATCCATCTGTATCCCACAAGAACCTGTGTAGACCTATTGCCATATAAAAGCATCTTTTGAAATCCTGATAGATGTGCTCTTAGGTCATCAATAATGATCTTTGACTTAATCTTCAATGCTTGTTGTAATGCGAAAATCGTAGCATCTCTATCTGCGATGGCACTCTCGACGACTCTCAGAGATCCTTCCATAGCTGCATATGTGGCGGAGTGACGCTGGTGCGTGGCAGCTAGCTGCTCTGTACCTAGTCTATGGTGGCAATAGCAGCCCTTGAGTCCTGAAGTAACTTCTCAGAAATCTGAAACAGAGATGTAGAGTCTGGCATCCCTGAAGATATATCAGATGCATGGAATGCTGGAGGATGCGTAAGTGGGACAACCAGCAAGCTAGGAGTCGGTACAATGGGTGTAGTAGGTACCTCTGGAATGGTTGTTGTAGATGGAGAGTGAGATATGTTGACTAGAGTATGAGTGAAGATGGGAGAAGAAGGGAGAGGATCTTATAAGGGCGAAGCAGCAATCCTGTCCTGAGGAGCGGAAGTACACATTGGCGCTGGCACACTAGAACGAGGGGTAGAAGTAGAGGAGTGTGACTCGGAAGATGCATCACCCTACTCTGCTGGCTCTTTGAAACTGGCAAGGAGAGTAAAGACTGCACTGTATCCTTCGCCACTTTTGCTTTGATCTTCTTTTTCTTGGTAACTGTAGGGTCAGCCTAAATACTTACAGATTTTCTTTTCCCTTTCGAGGTTCCCTGTGTATCCTCATCCACTTCATCGAGGCTAACATATATATTTATGGCCCATGCCAAGAGAGGTGTTGCAAAACATTTGAAGCTTAACTGCACAGATTGCACTTGGGCCCGAAATCATTTAGCCCTAGACTGTAAAGAGGTAAAGAGAATCTGGTGGAATCCACAGGGTATGGTGTGGATCAAACAGTAGAGGCCGTCGCAGTGGGAGAAGATAGTGGGAAGATCACCTTTTTCTTTATCTTCTTTGGCTTCTCTAGCGAGAAAGTAATACCTGAAGATTGCCAGAATCTGTTTGTTCCTTTCATAGTTTGGGTGTTCCGAACTTAGCAGTTCTTCACATGCTTGAATTGTTGCATCCTTGGACAGCTTAGAAAAAGTGCGTGTAGCAGGCTTCACAGACGGAAAGCTAGTCATACCCATGGCATGGCCAAGCCTTGTAGCTGTCAACTTGTGGCCCTTTACTTTAGGAAAATATTTTAACATTTGATGTATCATCTCCGCAGGAACAGTGGTAGGTAGATCGGCATTGGCCAATGCTGTGAGACCCAGAGTTTGCAGCTGAGCATTGGAAAAGACCTCGCTCAAAGATGGTCGAGGCTGCTGTAAATAAAAATCCAAAGAGAACGCGGTGCGATTTTTGGATGTTGCAGGCCTCTTGATTATATGACTCATGATTGGCTGTTTACCTTTCTTTTCAGCTGATTTTGTATGGTCCCCTTGATCACTCGAATCATCTGACTCAGAGTGTGCTTCTGACTCAGACGGCGAGTCTGCTTTGTAGCGTTCATCACTGGGGTCGCTGGAAGTTATGTCATCCAAGCCGTGGCTACTGCTTGCTGACATCTCCTCACTCTCTGATTCTCCAGCCACAGCTTTCTTCTTTAACAACAATTCTTTTTTCTTGCTACCACCTTCTGTCTGTTTCTTGCTACCTC
Organism: Adiantum capillus-veneris; assembly: GCF_014529385.1. Classification (NCBI taxonomy): domain Eukaryota; kingdom Viridiplantae; phylum Streptophyta; class Polypodiopsida; order Polypodiales; family Pteridaceae; genus Adiantum; species Adiantum capillus-veneris. Next base: position 71,033,616 of record NC_140951.1, on the reverse strand, counting down.
CTGCCATAGTGAGTACAGCTGGAAGAGTGTATCAGGCACGAGATCCCCGACACTAGCAGGAGGTTGATGTAGAGAGTATACGCGCGTTTTTGAGATTTCGGGTAGGGTCGAGTGGTGTTAGTTGGGGCGATCCAGTAGCGGCGAGGCACAAAGTGGTAGGAGGGCGAGGGTTCAGGCAAGTTAGGATGAGCCAAAGGAAATAAGAGCGAGGCGTGAGGTAGGGGTAGAGGTAGAGGTAAGGGGTGGATAGGTGCGAGAGGTGGGGGATTGGGTATGGGAGAGGGAGAGAGAGGGTAGGGCCGAGGCCGAGGGGGTGGGTAGGGGGGAGAGGGTAGGGGCGAGGGAGAGAGAGGGTAGGGGCGAGGGGGCTGGGTAGGGGCGATAGGGGAAAGGGTATAGGGTAGTGCGAGGGGGTGAGTAGGGCAAGGGACAAAGAGGGTAGGGGCGAGGGAGAGAGAGAGTAGGGGCGAGGGGGCTAGGTAGGTGCGATAGCGGCGAGGGAGTAGGTAGGGGTGAGAGGGTAGGGGCGAGGGGAATGGGTAGGGGCGAGAGGTGAGGGGTGGGATTGGTTAAGGGCGAGGTAGAGAGAAGGTAGGGAATCGGGCGCAGTGGGCAAATACACTGGGAAGAGAAGTTGATGCTCGCAGAGTGGGAGAATTAAAGCTTGTGGAAGTTGAAGCTTAGAGAAAAGAAAGCTCGTAGGCAAGTATTAGGAGATTAAGGCTCGTAAGCAGTAGTAGGTGAAGGATCACAAGCAATTGAATCTCGTAGCAAAAACTTTAGCACAAAAGTAAAGAAGCACGAATGGCCCATTCCTGAAGCTCCAGGATGATGTATGGGAGGTGGATTGCAGTCACAGGACGACTTTGACTTTGAACTGCCTTTGCAGCATCATCTACGCTCTCAAAATTCACAAGACCGAAGCACTTTTATTTGCCATCGGCATCCTCATAATAACCGCACTGCTAACGGGACCAAAGGTTTCAAAGACACTCCTAAATTCTTATCTGACATAGACTCTGCAATATTCTTCACATGGACATTATTGAATTTTGAGCCTCGTCACATCCTTGATTACATATCATTCACTTTCTCAATCGCCATCTGGGCAGATTCCACTTGTTCAAACTGAACAAAACCACGACCCTTGGAGACTCCAAACTAGAAGCTTAACTTAGGAGGAAAGGCAGAAATTTCTACAGACATAGCAGAAACTGAGACAATAACAGAACACCCATTATGGTGGAAAGATAGTGGGGAGGAGAGCACAAATTGAGACAGTAACATAACACCCGTTCTGGTGGAAAGATAGTGGGGGGGAGAGAGATGGGATATAGAACCTACAGATGGCGGAATAGTTGCAGACCGTTTACTCAAAGGAGTAATAGCACTTGATTCTGGAGCCATTTACCCGAGGCAATGGAACACCGTCCAAAGTTACTAACTGGATTGCTCCTTGTGGAAAAATTTCATGTACCCTGAATGGCCCTTGACAGGCTGGAACCAGCTTCTTAGCTTTCTTTAGATACTTAGTTTGATAGAGTAGCACCAAGGAACCTTGCGTTATTTTCGGCCTTCAGAGATGGCGATCATGCCACGCTTTGCGACGAATTTGCTCGGCTTGGAGAGCATGTGAAGCTAACCTCCTGCTTTCTTCTAACATTGAGAGACGAGAGAGGTTTGTTGAAGCAATCCCAGCTGTGACACGAACACTTCCCACTCTTGTTGAACCTGAGTTGAACTCATATGGTGCAATTCCTTCTAAGCCAAAAGCTAGCTGGAATGGGGTGTAATTAGTGGTTGCCTTGAAGAAGGTGCGATAAGCCCAAACTGTGCCGAGGATAGCCTGAGCCCAAGATGTTGGATGCAAACGACAAGCTTTCTTGAGAAGCGCAATTAGCACTTTGCTAGTGCTTTCAGCCTACCCATTTGCTCGAGGATAGTAAGAGCAAGATTTGTGATGAAAAATCTTGTAATTCGTGAGGAGAGTGGAGATCAAGTCGGTGACAAAATGACTACCTCGATCATTGGTGACTTCCAAAAGACACCCAAACCTGCAAAAAATATTTTCATACAAAAATTTTGCAACAGTGGCGGCTGTACAATCGATGGTAGCCACCACTTCGGCCCATTTGGTTGCATAATCCGTTGCTATCAGGAGATACTTACGATTTCCTGGTTGAGCAGATTGAGTAACTGGGCCAACAAAGTCCAAGCCCCATCGCTCAAAGGGCAACCACGCTATAGAGACCTGTAGAGGACGGTTTGACTGCTTGCTTGGTTTAGGGCCACAACGCTGACGTACATCACATACTTTTACATAGGCAATTGCATCCCGAAAAATATAGGGCCACCATAAGCCACACTGGAGAATCTTCTGGGCAGTGATATGACCAAGGTAATGGCCACCAGTGGGACCACTGTGGGCATCCTCCAAAATATACTCCACTTCATGAGGGGAGACACACCGCCTCAGAACACCATCCTGTCCTAACTTGTACAGCTGGTCCCCAATCAGAGTGAATGGCCTAGACTTCAACAACAGTCGTCTCTTCTGCAGTGGAGAAGCGTTCTTTGGGTATACGCCAGTAGAAAGCAGATGCAAAACATCACCGTACCATTCCGGAGTGGTATCCACCTTAAACAGACTGCTATCTGGGAAGCCGTCAGCCACCCCCGTTGCTTCTTCACCCGTGTGAATGCGAGAGAGGTGGTCGGCAAGGACATGATGTTTGCCGGGCCTGAGTACCACTTCGAAGTCAAATTCTTGAAATAAGAGTAGCCATCACCATACTCGACTTGCAACTTGCGGCTTGTTGAGCAGATAGCGCAGGGCATGGTGATCAGTAATAATTGTGAAGTGGACCCCTAATAAATAATGCCGAAATTTTTGCAAAGCATACACAGTAGCCAAACCTTCCCTTTCTGTGGTGCTATAGTTGCGCTCTGCCTTGGTGAGTAGACGACTTGCATAGTGAACAGGGCGATCCAGGTTGTACTCCTTACTAGGCTGAGTCAACACAGCCCCCACAGCCAGTTGATTGGCATCAGTATGCACATGAAAAGAGAGAGACCAATTTGGAGCCACTAGGATAGGCGCTTCAGTGTGCAGTTTTTTGAGATATGCAAAAGCTTCAGCCTCTGCATTCGACCATTGAAAGGAAACAGTAGCACTGGTTAGGCGGGTTAGGGATTGAGCCACCTGTGCATACGTGCGTATAAACCGGCGATGATAGCGTGTATGGCCTACAAAGCTCTGCACCCCTTTTGGGCTGATGGGAGGTGGTAACTTTAAGATTGCCACGATTTTCTCTGGGTCAGGTGCTAAGCCTTTAGCAGACACCACATGGCCTAGAAGTGTGCCCTCAGTGACCAAAAAATGGCATTTGTTAGGATTTAGCTTTAGGTGTGCCTCTCTGTATCTGAGGAAGACAACAGAGAGCTGAGCGAGGTGTTCCTCTAGATTTTCCACTGGGGTTGAACATTGAGCACCTGAGAAGGTCGAAAAATCGTCCATGAAGATGCCAAGATGATCCGTAAGCAGAGGACAAAAGATGAGATATACCGCCCGATTGAAAGAAGGTGGAGTGTTTTTCAACCCAAAAGACATTCCAGTGTAGATAAAAATACCCCAGGGAGTCACAAAAGCCGTTTTCAACTGATCGCCTGGATGAATGCCCAACTGATTGTATCCACTAAACCCATCCATGAAACAGTACAAAACATGCCCTACTACATCTTCGAGCACATGCTCAGTGAAAGGTGTGGAGAAACCATCTGGAATAGTTACCTTATTCAACGCGCGGTAATCTACACACACACGAATTTTATTGGACTGCTCCTTAGGCGCTATCACCATGGGTGATAACCACTCAGAGTGCTCCACACGTACAATGATCCCTGCCTCTTGCATTTTTTCGAGCTTTGACTTGACAGCCTCTGCATACTTTGGGTTGAGCTTATAAGCTCGACCTCTAATAGGCTTAGCCCCTTCAACCAAAGGATTGTGTGGAGACCCAATTCTGGTGGGATCCCTTCCAAATCCTTGTAGGAGCAAGCAAAAACATCCTTAAAAGAGTGAATAGAAGAAACTACCTGATCAAGTAATGCGGGATGTTCCCATAACCAAGCTGCTAAGAGGACATGCTGAGGGTTGTCAGGGTCGCCCAGGTTGACTTTTTTGACAGAGTCAAGAGGTGTAACTGTGGAGGGTACTTTAGAAGTTCGGCACTGAGCTGCCTCTTGGAGCTTCGAGACTTCATGTGCGGTGTTTGATCAATTGGAAACTCCGCATACTCTTCTTGTAACCATCCTGGTGGAAGCTCCTCGAAGGGTAAATCTTCAGACACAGGCATAACCAAGTGTTTTTGAGGGGACGGGGCATCCGACCTAGGAGATGTTAGAGGGAGGGGGGAATCATTGTCGAGTTCATGCAGAGGAGATTTTTTCCCCCTTCGGTGATGTGTTATAGGTTCCCCTAGGCCGAGGGCTTCCATATGAGGATCATCTGAATCATGTGAATTTGGGGCTGACACACTTACTTCTTCGACTGGTCCATTGTATGTTGTAGAACTACTATCTGCTGTAGAACTACTGTCTGCTGAAGAACTTGGGGCATTTGTGTCCGCCTGAGGAGTTGGGAGAGAGTGTTACTGGCACAGGTGAGTTTTGAATAGAGACCACATAGCATGGAATCGAGGCGGTAGCTTCCAACCACTGCAGCAGGTCTTCGTCAAACTTGCCAGGTGGGATGGGCTGCTCAGGGTCGGGATTGGACAGTACTGACAGTGAGCTGTGATGAACCACTGGATCTATACCTCCTTCGAGCCGAATTGGTTGCATGGGGGAGCCAGGAGTATGTATCCACATGGAATCGTTTCCCCAGTCGTGAAGTGCCTTAGTATGCCGCAACCATGGTCTACCAATGAGCAAAGGAAATCCTTCCTCCACCTGAGGAAGACTGACCACCACAAAATCTAAGCTAAATGTGAAGTCTTGTACCATCAAAGACACCTTCTCTATTATGCGCACAGGGTAGACTATCCTCTGGTCTGCCAATGTAACAGTGAATAGAGCAGGGCGGGTAGGCTGTAGACCTAAGGCCAACATAGTAAATTTTGGCATCAGATTGATCCCAGATCCACCATCCACTACGACGCCTGAGAATTGATGCCTAAGAATAGACACAGTGAGACGAGGACTTTTGTAGTCATTGAGGGGAGCAGCTAGATATGAAATCATGTAGGACTCCAAGGGCTGCACAAGTAGGTGCCCGCCACTAGGCCCTGCACCAGGGTACAGAGACTTGATGATGGAAAGGGTGTCACTTCTAAAATTTGCATCAAGTCGAAGCATGTCGTACAGTGAAACTTGCTGAAAAGTGTTTTTCAAGATAGACTCTGTTGTGGGCTTGTTTCCATTGATTAGATCTTGCTCTGGTATCTTAAGCTTCTGCAAGTCCTCTACTGCTTCCATGAAGGCACCATCAATATCTGATAGAAGTGAGGTAGGTTGGCTCTTGACACTACCTCCTTGTTTGTCAGCTACTAATGGAGTTTGACTCATTTGTGTACCAGGAGATGAAAAGATTGGACCGCCAAGGAGGCTGAGGCCAAGAGCAGCTCTCTGTGCCCGCGTGAGCACACAATCCGGCTCTTCCACTTGCTTCAACCCATCTTGAGAGGCAACTACAAGAGTGGAAGGCGGGACCTGTGGAATGAAGTTTACTGTGATGAGGTTAAGCTTTGGGAATGTAAACTCCTGCTGGTTCTGGCTTGTGCTTGCAGATGTGGACGCTCGTTGTTTTGGGCAATCCTTACTATAGTGATCCTTAGCTTCAGGGCAATGTCGGCAAGGAGGGGACCCTTCTGGTAAGGGACATTTGCTCTGATAGTGTCCATACTCCTCACACCTGTAGCACAAAATTGGCCTATTTGAGGGGCAAGGTGGTCTCAACCCTTGCTGCATGGGACCGGATGCTGACGCGTAGAAGCTTTGGGGAACTGAAGGAGTACTAGCATGATAAAAGCTGGGGGATGTAAAGTTGTTGTGCATACCTTGCATAGGAGGTGTTGTCAGTAGAGGTGGCATCGGGTTCTGATGGCTATATGGTGACACCATGTTTGATGCAGGTGCTAGCCCTTGTTGGAGAGAAGGACCTAGACTTTGTTGTATATGCCGTAATCTCTTGATATAGTAGTAATCCTTGTCTTCATGCCCAGACTTCTCGCAGAAGTGGCAATAAGCCCGAAAGGGACAATCCTGTGGAGGATGTCCTGGAGAGCGACACGAGCTACACCATACCATATCCTTAGTCTCCTGTTGAGACCGAAGCTCTTCTAGCTCTCTCTTGATTTGATCCAAAGCCTCAAGATGTGGGGGTTTCTCCTGGTGAAGAAAGATATTTTTCTCCTCTTGAAGAGCGCATTGTAGTTTTAGGGCTTCAAGTTCTCTACCTAAAGAAGTCAATGGATCAGCAGGACTTTCTGAAAACACAGAGGGGGTCTCTATGTGAGGGGATAGTAGCAGCTACGATGAACTCCTCCAAAGTGGCGTCGGATCGGAGACTCTCTCGGAGTTTTTGCTGAGAAGTTTTGGGAAGCACCTTCTCCACCCACTTCTTAACCATGAATTCACCGGGTTGCTGGGGAAGCTTGGCAACCAGAGACTTGGTCTTAGTCATAAGCTCTGCAAAAGTCACCTGTGGCTGGAGCACCATGTTGGCCAACTCATCCAACACCTTCTCCTGGTAGTCACCTGGCCTGAAAGCTGCACAGAACTGTTGTCTTAAGGCTGCCCAAGTTGAAAAATGGTTCTCTGCAAACTGGCTGTACCATTTGTTTGCTAAGCCATCCAAGGTGGATGGAAAGAGTACCAAATAAGCATCTCTCCTTGCATGGTCGTCAGCATCTTCTGAAGAGAGTCCTTTGAATGTAGGGAACTTGATGTTTACCTTGGCCAAAACGCTAGCCAACGGCTCCATGGCCCCATGCTGAGCCTGTTGCTCAGTAGCCTGTTGTAGCAGTATAGGAGAGAGCTTTACTGGAGAAGGTGATCTGGAAGATGTGGAATTGGAGGGAGGAATGGGTGATGTCGTATGTGGAGGTATGGGTGATGAGGTTGATGGACTTCTACTAGGTACCAAGGGTCGTCTTCTGTTGTAGTACTTCAGAGGACTCAGTAGTGCGCTTTGACGCTCGGCTGACCTCCTTGTATGTGTCATGTAGCGACCACCAATCCAACCAAGCTTTGGGCAAGAAAACCTTGAACTGGCTGAAGACTGGTCTAGACCATACTAGACCAAGTAAGTGACTAGACCAGGCTGGACCAGGGATGAGGAGGACTAGACCAGGGTCGAGGAGAACTAGACCAGGGACAAGGGCTGATTGGACCAGGCTAGAGAGACCAAACCAATTGGACCAGGGCGAGATAGGACCAGACCAGATGGACCAAGACGAGAGAGGACCAGACCACTACACAATGCCAGGCAAAGTAGGCGAAGCTAGATAAACCCAACTAGCTTCAAGATGTGCACCTCACAGAGAGTGAGACTTCAGTTGAGATCCCATTGTGGTCGCCAAAATGAGAGCACTTGTAGCGCAGATAGTGTGTCGTGCTCTCTACAGTGGGTGCTCCTCAGTGCAATGTGCGTAACAATCTCACTCAAAACAGACTGAAAACAGGAAACAATAGACAACAACTGAGCTCACAGAGACAAGAGCAACAGTAGACCACAACAAATGACTTGACTATCTCAAAGAACTGATACAGACTCTGGCGTGGCAGCACACTCAGCTCCAGCCCAGGACTCTCAAGTACAATGGGGTGTCGAGGCTCAGATGTGCAGGGATGGTGAATAAGTGCTCTATGTATAGAGTCACTCTAAACGACTACGTGAAAGATAATACTAATGGCCCAAAACGACTACTCATATGTACAACCATAAAGAGCCACCAGCAGCTCATAAATGTCCAGTCAGCTAAGTCTATCTCCAAACTGACTGGTGGTGGTGACCTAGCCACGATGTCCACTAGACCACCCTTGGTACCTTGCCACGTGTCACTCCCCAACGCTGAGGGTCCGTCCAGTGTGAACCAAACCAACTGTAACCAACTGTCCAACTGTCTGTCTGTCCTGTGAAGTGACACTGTAGCCCTGCTACAACCCTTCCTCACCAACACAAGGAAGTAGGGAGTATAGGCACATAGATATCTACCAAATAAAGCAGATAGCATACTTTTTACGGCTTTCCACGTTTGTGATTGGTATCCCAACCAAATTTGTATTTCCCATTTGATTCTTACGACTCTTCGCAAGAGCCCTCGCAAACTCGTGACTTCTCTAACACCAAATAAGGCCCCACTCCTCTAGATAGGTGGTTGTCACAGGCATGGTCTCCACTATAGGACCTCGCACTAAAGCAAGGAAGCATTCCATAGTACCAAGATAAGTAGTCGTAAACCAAAGGAAGCAATGAATTGTTAGCCATCACTGAAGGCAAATCCCATGGAGGCTATTGTGCTATGAAGCACATTCCTTTCTGTTTGTGTTGTCACTTCTTAGCACCAAATATGCAATCTACACACATACCCACATTTATACATACATATTCCTTTATGAATATTATCAGCAAATTTACCCTCTCTCTCTCTCTCTCTCTCTCTCTCTCTCTCTCTCTCTCTCTCTCTCTCAAGAAATGCACGCAAACATTGAGAGCTACAGGAACTCCATGTATGGAGATATGATGAGAGAACTAAGGAGAGAGATCCAGGGGATACAGAATGAGGAAATTCAGATCGTGAAAACGGAATTATGAAACCTAATCAAGGCCGAAGTAAATGTAACAGAATGCGTTATGCAAAAGAAACTCGATGAGGCAATAGCAAGTTTTGAAGCATGGAGAGCAACAAATATGGAAAAGCACATGGAGAAAAAAGATGCAATAATCAAGGAGCTAAAAGGAGAACTTGTGGCTTGCAAATCTACAACTAAGGAGAAGGGAGACGACCAACCTTCGGTGCTGAAGGAGCTTGAGGACATGAAGGATCAGATGAAAGCTCTGCGGGAAGGAGATGAATAGAAATAGAAAATGGCATCTTCATGGGCGGAACGTCTTGTTAAGACACAAGAAAAGGTTGATGAAGCAGAGAAATGGATTGAGGATGCGAAGAAAGGGAAGGCCCAGATGCCTGAGACCACACCTACTTCCACCATTATTAATATGACCATTGAGGAAGAGCAGAAAAGGAAGAATCGGGCTCTGCATGTGCGGGTCACAGGAGTCAAAGACAAAGAGAATGTAGATGAAGAAGTGAGGGAACTACTACAACGCATGGGCATCACAGAGCCTACTCACACAAGTGCATGGAGAGTGGGCAAGAAAGGAATCGATGAGAAGGGAAACGTAAAGGATAGGGCGGAGAATGGCACTTATTCTCCACTTCCCGAATATAGAAATAAGGAAAGAATTTCTAACGAAGAGGCCAACTCTTAAGAAGACCGGTATTTTCCTGGGAGCTGACCTTACATTGGCACAAGTGGCACACATGCAAGAGTTGATGCCAGAGATCAGGGCAGCAAGAGAAAAGGGGAAAATCGCCTTTTATAGAGGAGGGAAGGTAGTGGTTCTGGAAAAGCGCTCATCATGACATTGCGAGACCTATGGGGCGACGCTCCGGATAGGGGCGTGGAATTGTAATGGATCATATAGGCTAGATGTAGGTACCTTTGAAGACAGCTTTAGGGACAGAGACATAGTTTTCTACTCAGAGACACACCAGATACCGAGACAGCTTATGCCACATGTGAAGGGGTATTTATGGGAAACAGCTGGTCGACCAAACAAGAGATCTCTACGAGGTAGCCGGGGTTCAGGAGTAGCAGTCTTATTTAAAGAGGAGCTGAAACCACTACTACAGATTATCAGGAAAGATGAACAAGCAAGGTATATGTGGGTTAGAATGAGAGCCGAGACAGGTAGATTTCTATATATCGCTATATGCTACTTCCCTCCAAGTACATCAGTCTACTCCTCACCTAAAGGACAATCCCCTTTCTCCATATTGAATAATGACATATGGGAGTTCTCTAGAGATGGAGACATCGTTCTCTTAGGAGACTTTAATGCCAGAACGGCCAACTCTCAAGCAGTATTCTATAATACTTCTGAGGAAATGCTCAAAGAAGTGGATTTATCACAGGAGAGGCTTACTAGAAACTCACAGGATAAAGAACACACTGAATATGGGAGACATCTCATGGAGACGGCAACTACACATGGTTTGGCCATACTTAATGGTCTAGAGAATTTCCCTTTATCTGGGGGATTCACATGCTTCCCGCACAGGCATGGGGCCAGTATAGTGGATTATGTCATGACTTCACCAAGCTTTATTTCTAGTATCGAGGACTTTAAGGTGGGACCCAGACCGGTTGGGATTGCAATGGATCATGCTCTCTTGACCTTACCAATCTCCTTCCAATACAATGCCTCTCAAGTACAAAGGAAGAAGACGCACACAAGATATACTTTCACACCAGAGACTGATTCAGTCTATGTGGAACAGATCTATAATAGGATGTGAGTATATAGTGTAGAGGAGATTACTTCTCAGCTAACAGAGATACTACATGGAGCAGCACAAGAGGCATACCCACATACTCAGCCTGATCAGAAGAGAGGATCTGGGAACATGCCTCAAAACAGTTGGTACGACGAGGAATGCAGAGAGATGAGAACCCATGTCCAGAAAGAGCTTACACTTGGGATCATCACATATAAGCAGTCTCGGATTGCTCTTCGGCGTATAGTGCGTCGCAAGAAAGGGCATTTTTAGCCAAACTGGAGAAGGATTTATATCAGCTCTTCTTGAGTCAGGACTCACATGAGGCCTGGCGTTTATTTCACGAGCACTCATCGCCTCCGACAATTACTTCTCCTGAGATTTGGCGTCAATATGTAACATCATTATATATGGTATCTGGACAGCCTCTATTACCAGATCCACTAGAGCCATGCCCTACTACTAGTACTTTCTTTACTACGGAAATGGTGGAAAAGCCATTGATAAGATGAAGACAAGAAGAGCATATGATCATGAGGGTCTAGTAGCAGAACATCTGATCCATGCAAGGGATCTACTTTCAGAAGTCCTTGCTCATCTGTTTAATCGGGTCATGTGTGAAGGATTACCTGAATCTTGGAAATTATGTACTATCGTACCTATTTTTAAGTCAAGGGATCCTATGATACCCGGAAACTACCGTACCATTATGGTGAGTCACACATTGACCCGACTGTACGCATCCATTCTGGAACAAAAATTGAGTAGATGGGCAGAGAATGAGGGCATAAGGGCAACAGGACAAGCTGGATTCAGGAGGGGTTATTCCACTCTAGATCATATTCTTATGCTCAGAGCCATTATTGAGGAAGGAAGAGCAAGCGGGAGAAGGATGTATTGTTGCTTTGTGGATTTTCGGAAAGCTTTTGATACTGTACCAAGGGCCAAATTGATGCGTAGAATGCAAGAGTTAGGGGTCCCCAAAGAGATTATCTGGGGGATCATGGCCTTATACGGGTCAGTAACTGGTTATGTACGTACTCCAGAAGGGGATTCCGACATTGTTCGTTCCACCGTTGGAGTAAAGCAAGGATGCCCACTGTCCCCTACTTTATTTGGTATGTATATAGATGAGGTATCAGATTACATTGATAGAGAGGGTGACAGAGGTGCTCAACTTGCAGGGTCATGGATTCCTTTGTTATTGTATGCAGATGATATTGTATTGATAGCAGAATCACCAGATGGAATGCAGAGGCAGTTAGATGCATTACATAAATTCGTGGAGGACAGCGGACTGTCGGTGAATTTGGGTAAAACCAAAGTTATTGAGTTTAACACCACACCGCAGTGGGTTAGGAGATCGGCACCTACATTTGCATATGGCCAGGATACAGTAGAGTACACAGATGCATACACATACCTTGGTGTGGTATTTACAGGACAGAAGTTACTCTTAAGAAAGCAGCGGATGCTAGATTGTCCAGAGCCTCTGCGGCCTTGGGAGGGTTGGAGAGGATGTGTTCACAAGTGCAATTTCAAGAACCACGAACAAAACTTTGGCTCTTTGATACTGTGGTGGCTTCGGCTATGCTTTATGGGGTCCAGATTTGGAGACCATCTGTGGATCAAGATAATTGGAAGTCAATGGAGAGACCGTTGGTATCTATGATTTCCCGAATGATTAGAGCCAAGGCCTCTGTACCACACGCGATTATCCGAGCGGAACTAGCTGCCCCTCCGATAGAAATTGAAGCTCTTACCAGATCAGTGTCCTTTATACATGGTTTGTGGGATACAAATAATTGCCGATATACTAGATTGGCCCTCGAATCCTCTCGACAATTAGCAATGAAAGGAGATACATCATGCTGGTATGCGCAACTGTCCTCGTGGTTTCAGAGACACGGGTTCAGTATGGAAAGATTACCCCCCTTCCAATACTCTCTTGAGGCTCCATCACTGGCAATCACACGAACGGAGATTAACAAAATCATCCGCCAGGATCTTATACAGTTAGACACTAAGAGGACATGGGTAGACCCTACACAAGAATTGGGCACGAAGATGGCCGACTACAAAGAAAACTTCCTACAGCTATCTGTAGATGGTTTTGTGATTCGCCCGAACTACATGGATACCCACATGTCTCATGGTTTGAGATGTGCTATTGGTCAGATTCGTACATCCTCACACCAACTGGAAATTGAATTTGGCAGATTTAGGGGAATCCCACCTGAGAGCAGAATTTGCAAGTTATGCGGAATGGAGCCGGAGATAGAATTACACTACATATGCCATTGCACCGTATACTATGAGATACGTGGGCGTTTCCATTGCCTATTTAAAGAAGGCTTTGGACCTCTAGATAGAGTCATGCAATACCAAGATCAAAGGTGCTTAGGCCTGTACCTACCGGAACTACATCAGCACCCGGATAACCGAATGAGAAGACAAAGAGCACTACAACCTCAGAGGCAGATCAGATTTCTTCGGATCGAGAGAAGCAGGAATGGAAGGAGAAGCAAGAGGCCAGCAGCGAGCACAAAGGAGTACCCACATTCATACCAAAGGCACCCTCATTGACAGGGTGATTGAGCTTAGGAAATCGAGACGACCACGATCGAGATTCAGAAGCACACTTCACCGGAGGAGACTACAACAAAGGATTAGAAGCATTCTAGCCAGACACCCAGAATGCTCCTAAGAAGTTTATCTAATACTTTGTATTAGTTTTTCGCATTTATTTTCACACTCTCACACTTTTCAGCCATTGTACCAGATTCACCACTTTTGTATCAGTTTGGTCTCATAGGTCACTCTGGCCTTTTGAAGACGTTAATATAACATTTCATTTCATTCTCTCTCTCTCTCTCTCTCTCTCTCTCTCTCTCTCTCTCTCTCTCTCTCTCTCTCTCTCTCTCTCTCTCTCTATCTCTCTATCTATCTATCTATCTATCTATCTATCTATATATATATATATATATATATATATATATATATATATATGAGGAACATGGAGTGAGTAACCACATGAATACACTCATTGCTTTTATCATTGAGAACCACAAATACATCTCTTTAAAGCATCTTCCTAGCAAATGTTGCCCTAGAAATTGGTCTCCACAAAGATAAAGTTTGGGTTTGTCTTTCTCTGTGAAGGAATTCATTGAGCTTAACTCCTATATTATTTCTAACATTATGTGCAATGCTTAACCAAATTGTTTCAACTAACTAATGACTTTGGTGTAATCTTTATTTGCATGCTTTAGAATATACACGCTGTAAGAACATGCTAAATTCTCTTTAAAAGGGGCACCTCCAGCATCTTCAAAAGGATTATATGTATTCTGATGATATCTCATGGATTGACAGCTCCAATCTTATTTATTCATGATCATTCTATCTACTACCTTGAACTCCCAATTGAAGAGAGAGAGAGAGAGAGAGAGAGAGAGAGAGAGAGAGAGAGAGAGAGACCGATCATTATGATGGGCATTCTCTATGAACCATTGGCAAAGGCAGTTGCCCTCATGATATGACCTTTTCTTTGCAAATATGTCATATAAATCTAGTTGAGATTCATAGGAGGGAGCTGGTCAATACATCATAACATTGTTGTTGTTCAATAAGACATTGAACATGTCGTGTGGTCGACGGGTCAAGATATTATACTATCTCACGTAGACTTTGACAAAGCCTTTGATTCAGTCTGTGGGACTTTGTGAGGAGCATTTTGACTAGTATGGGACTTGGGGATAAAATATCCCGGTGTATTTTTTATCTATGGCAAGGGGCATGGCCCCATTTGCTGATAAATCAGATCCTAGACAATAAGTCGTTTTGCTAGGGTTGTCCACTTACTCCACTGCTGTTTGTTGTGGTCATGCACCATAGTTCACCTATTTGGACTCGTTGGTTCAATCGAATCAAATCCACGGTTATTGACCCAAAAGCAGCTTACAGGGCAAGGGTTAACATATAATTCCATTTTATTTGTGAAGGTACTAATGTCAACATTGCCTATTGCCTATTATTCTTGTCTACTTTTGCATCTGGTCTTTAAAGCAACTTGTAAAGTCTAGTCTAATTGATGTCTCTGCCAGCTTCCATGGCTTGGTGTGGATAGGAAAACGTCTCCCTAAGGGGCATGTATTTAAGTATTTGGGGCATCTCATAGAAGTAAATGTTTCTAGGAAAGAAATCATTGGTCGCTATTACCGTATGTATATAGATATACTAATGACTTTACCTACGAATATACCAATGCATATACCAATGCCAAGAATTCCAAAAAAATCAACATAACACTGTCCTTCTCCTTGTGTGTTGATGCACGCGTAGAAAACACACACACAGAGAGAACTGATAGAGAGAGTAAGAGCACCCGTAATGCAGCACCTCCCCCCTCTAGGTCGATGTAATATCGCACCAACTCCCATGCAATAGCCCCCTCCCCCCCCCCCCCCCCCCCCCCCCCCCCCCCCCCCCCCCCCTTCATCTCAAACACACAAACACAAACACACACACACTTTTGTACCATTTTTTGAGTGTCCATATTGTACCATTTTTTACCTCACGTTGTAGATAACATAAAGACCTAATTGTGTGTCTCTCTAAAGGTCCTCAAAAAGAGATTTCTAACTCAACTTACTGCATCAAAATCTGCACCAAAATGAGGTCATACTTATTGTGGATATGGGCCATCTAGGGTCATCTGTGGCCTTTTTGTATATCATTTATGGCCTTTTATATAGCCTATGGCTAAGGTTATGTGTACAACGGATCTCCACCATTGGATGAGATCTCAAGATCTAAGGGCTCATATGAGATGCTATAGACGGGGAGCTCTAAGTGGATTGTATATAAGAGAGGCTTCACTCTCACTTGCGCATGGCTAAGGAGAACTCACAAACACTCATAGGCACGAGATGAGCACCTCCTACGTGGGGAAGATTCAACCCCATGTTGTCTCTCTCTCTCTCTCTCTCTCTCTCTCTCTCTCTCTCTCTCTCTCTCTCTCTCTCTCTCTCTCTCTAGCATGGCATCCTTGCTCTAGAGGAGCATGCCCTGGCCTTCATGGCTCTTGATGGCGTCCCGCTCTCGCTTCGCAACAGTGGTATCAAAGCCCGAGCAACGCTCCTCTGACAGTGCAGATCCACTCCTAACAAGCTAAAGGATCATTTTGTTTCTGATGTTTGCTCAGCAAAGAAGGCAAATCTTAGAGATCTGCGTGCAAAACTTATCAAAGCCCTCCCCACCCATAGGTGCAACGGGTAGAGTAAGCTTAGACCAAATGATTCAGGTGATCTTTCTTCATGGCCTGATTCTCAATGAGAACATTGTTGATGCCCTTGACTTTGAGCATTTGCATATTGAGCATGTCCTTTGTGCTTTGTGACAATATTTGCTTCTTCACACTAGAGACCTCGGTGGAGACTTTTGCTTCGATTCTCCTTCTTTCATTACTTGCGCTTTGTCTTGGGCTTGCTATTTCTTCTTTTCCATGTAGAGCTTTGCTGGACAATTCAGCACTAGATGAGTGATGGCACACTGGTTGCAATGCACTTCCAACTCTATCAGTACCGTCTTTGGATGGGGCAATTCTCTGTAATATTGTTGTTGATATTAGTATCCCGTAGTATCTATATACAGATAAGATATTTGTATCACATGTAGATACTGACTAACTGAGGCGTAGCCACTGGTTCCTTGTCCTTATCCGTCATCTTCTTGTCTTTGAGAATCTGAAAATATCCTCCCTTGTTGCTTTGATACAAGATCAAATCTCCATCTGTGCCTTCTAGGAGCTATAATACTAATTCTCCAATTAGCATATGGTCTTTGATCTGTGGCTTGCATAGCCTTGGCACTATGTTGTCAACTTGATTCAACAATTGAATTCTGCTTTTCTTTTGAATTTGAGAGAGCTTTAGGTGTCGCCTTTAAATTTTGCCTATTCTGCTGGCTTTGTTTAGGTGATAATAATTTAGGCAGAGACTAGACTCCCCCCATCCGAGATTGCTCTCTGTTTGGATATGGCATCTTTAATATGCTTGATGTGATCATTGATTTTGCTTTGTCAACTCTGTGATTGAGCTAGTCGTTGTGAAGTTGTGTTATCCCAATAGCTGATGTTTCTTGTTTAAGCTCTGTTGGTGCATTGTTTTGTGATTGTGCAGTGTTTAATGCTTGTGTAGTGTCTTGCAGTGTGGACCTTGGTGTTTGAATACTATTTTGTGTTGTGTCACTCTTATGTGCATTGGAAGATGATGTCTCGTGCTCATGCACATGCTTAGATTCACTAGGTATAAGCTGTGACTTGTCATCATGTCACAGGGTGTGATCCACCTTTCTTGTAACGGATCGGTGTAAGCGAGATCTTTCTATATTGTTTCACTATCCCATTCGAGAGGTATTAGATTCTCTTTCCTTTGGGTCACAACCTATGTATTGTCTTCATCAAAAAGAGTAAGGTAAGGTGCTCCATCCTTATATAATCTGACTACATGATTCAGCAAGAATTCCAAATCGCGTGTTGAAAAAATTATTTGGAAAAAATATTCTCTAGCTACAAGAGGTAGACTCATGACTAGGTGATAGATATTACTACCTAGAGATCTGTAGGTCATTCCCAATGTTGATCCATCTTCAATGGCTTCAAAGTACCGATCAATCTCCTGGGATGTCATGATTTGTTACTGCTCTGTACCAACGAGTTGCTTTATCCCCGTATAGGTCACCAATTTCTTGCTTTCCTTGCTATGCCTTGGACAACTGAATGTCCTTTGCATAAAAGAGAACTTATGTGAGTTTGTCTTGATACACCATCTCTATATCTTGGTTGATAATGTGTCTAGGCCTCATGTAGATTGATCTTATACCCGTTGCACCTATGTCCTAGCTATCTTGGATAACATTTTGCAGGGCAGGTCGGGAGAGCCGCCAAATTCCGCAATGGTGCCCTGAAAAGGGGTTTCACCATATACCCACCGGATATTCTCTCTCCTTCGGCCGGTCCTGACAAAACCGGGTGATTAAGCCATGTTGGGTTTCTACTTTGCAAGGCTTTGTGTTGACTGTATGTGTATGTACGAGGTGTCGGGCAAAAAGTGGGGTCTTCCCTTAGCTCAGGCGGCGCATTCATTAAGTAGATGAAATTATCGGGGTGATCTAGTAGCCATTGGCGTCTCCATTTGGGTTGGCTATCTATGATTCTGCTTTTGTCGTCTTGTACCTATAAATCTCCTTCAAAATTGGTACCTGCTCTTCTTTGGCCAACTACCGTTGATGTGTCAGATTCTCATACTTCAGCAGAGCAGAGGGTAGCATAGGTGCATTCCATTCTTCCCGTAGCTCTACTGCTGTCTTACTTGATCTGGACAGTCCACGTAGCATTTCTTTTTCTCGTTTAATGGCATTATACCACATCACGTCCACTTGCTTTTGCATCTGTTCAACTAGTTTCTGCTCTTCATGGCTTATAAGGGAGTCTTCATCTTCAGCCTGATTGCTGGGGCCAACTTGATCATCATTGGTTTCATGCTCTATATGGCCAGCTTGCTCTACTTGCATGTCTTGACCTCTTTGGACTTCTGGTCCTTCCTCCGAATCATCATCTCCAGCATAAATGTCTGCAAGATTAGTTAAATCAGTGGCTTCTCCCGCGGTGTGTACTCTTACCTGCCCATGGGGTTGGCTTGCAGTTGTTTGAAGATTTGCAATCTGAGCAGCCATTGTTTGATTTTGTATTTTAAGTGCTTGAAGTTCCACTTCTTTGTTAGCTGCCGCTGCTTCCAACTCCCTGACTTTTTTGTACAAGTCTTCATTCTCATCCTTGATACACTTTACAGCAAGTCTCTCTTTCAATGTCTTGTTCTGGCACTTGTTGTGGTTGGCTTTGTAAATCTGCCAGCTGTTTCTTCTTTGTTTCCTTTCCAATTCCAACTCTCTTCTCAGTGCCTCCACATCTTCTTGTGGTTGGGCCACTGGTGTTGCTGGTAGCACCGTCTTCTGCTTCTTTGCTCTTTCTATTTCTCGTGCTTGTATGTCAGTTACCGTCCTCAAATCCCTCACTTCTACTTGTAACTCATCAATTATGACTTGTAGGTTTTGGGCTGCTTCCAAAGCGTTTTGTTTTGTCACTGTCAACCTTTGGATCTGCTCTTCTCTATCATTGATGTCCTCAAGGAACACCAAGATTGTATCTTCACATATTGCATTATATTCCTCCAACTTTTGATAGTTGTCCTTGAGAAGCTCTACCCTGTTTTTCAGACCCGAGATTTAAGCATCTTTTATGCTGGTCAGGGTAAAATTTGCATCCCTTTGCTCTTGCAGCTTCAGAACTTCTTGCTGAGCTATCTCCATTTTCTTCTTGTTATTCCTGTTTTGATCTGCTAACATCCGACTGTGCATTTTGACTTGATTTAATAAAGACTCCATTGCACCCAAATCAAGGCTGATGCAAGCTCCCAACTCAACTGCTTGAGAAGAGGATGCAGCTTGTTCATTTATCAGGTCCACCACTATTTGTTTGCCTTTCTTTATCAATCTGTGGTACCGTTGTTTCAGGAGGTGGAATGTCATCCGTTCTTTCTTCTTCCTCTGTGTGGGGTGGTGTGGGGACTCTTTCATCATGGTGCTCTGATTGTTATGAACTTTGTGAGCTTTCTGAATGTGGCGGAGAGTCAGATGGTGGTGTGGGTTGCCTTTCACCCGCTACTGGCCTTGGTGATGGAGGTGGTGCTTCCTCTTCCACTATGGTAGGCCTCAATTGATCTCTCAATCTCTGTAAATCCTCCTCTTCAAGTGGCAACTCTGGTTCATCTGTAACATTCCTTTCCTGAATGTACCTCTCAAACCAATCTAGTTCAAAAGCTGCCTTATTTGCGTTCTTTGTCCTTAGTGTGTAAGAACTACTAGAAGGTTTCCAGGTGGCGGCTACATCGCCTCGTAGAGATCTCTCCAGCACAAACCCTTCTAGCATCCTATCCATCTTTGCTACCTTTTGCAGTCTTGTGTTGTGCTCAGGTTCCGCTCTCCGCTTCTTCAGTCTCAATCTTTCTTCTAGATTTCCGACTCTTTCTTGGAGGGTAGAGTTTTTGTGAGTTGCGGCTTTACCCTCAATTTTGATGCTATCTCTTGGAGCTGTCAGCAATAATACTTCCTGTCAGCTGCCAGGTGCTTCTAGATGCCTTCTACGTTTCTTACTTTTTCTCCTATTTTTTAGGTTATAGGGGCTGATGTGTGGGTCGGCAGCCAGCCTATGGCACTATATAGGGAGGAAGGGGTACCTCTCAGGTGCACTACACAACTCAGTAGGGTGCCCCCTTGTGGGCGGCCCTAGGCCACAATACTAGCCATATGGGGTATATCTGCGTTTTTGCAGGCCCCGCTTTGGCATTTTTGTAGGCTTTATCTACAGTTTTTCGTGGAGTTCTAGACAGCCCAGAGGCTTTTCCCCTTGGCGTTTTTCCTCTCAAGGCAGTAGTATCATAGCGATCTCAGATGGTGGGCACTCACCCAATGGTGGTGCTGTCCATGGAGAGCACTTCATGACACATTGCTGGCAGCATCACATGACTGCCTTGGAGTATTATCTTTATCTCTTCTCGATCACTCTAGCTTCCAGATGAAGGTGCATCTTGTTCTCTCAAGATTCTTGGGGGTTGTTGCCAACCTTGAAGGCGAGTGAGTGGTCTTGGTTGCAACAATAGTAGCAGTTGTTTGTACTAGGGGTCTATCCATCGAGGGCATGTCAAATCTATGTCAGACCACCCTTGGTCACTCTCTCTCTCTCTCTCTCTCTCTCTCTCTCTCTCTCTCATTGTACTACACATTGTATTGGGCACCTTTTGTATTAGCTGGCACATCTATACAGTCCTAGCTTGTAGTAGTTGTATTTTTTGTTTCAGTTCTTTTGATTCCGGACATGGTATCAGATTCACTATGTTGTAACAGCTTGGTCTCATAGGTCATTTTTGGCCTTTTGAAGACGTTAATATATCATTTCATCTCTCTCTCTCTCTCTCTCTCTCTCTCTCTCTCTCTCTCTCTCTCTCTCTCTCTCTCTCTCTCTCTCAATCTCAGATGTCATGTCTCTTTCTACCTTAGGGATCTCTCTTCTCCATAGTTTCCCTGCATATGTATGTGGCATTGCAACTGTTCTCTAGTGTCAAAGAATCTTTTTAGAGTTGAGCTGCGTTGCAAAAACCGCCGAGAATTCTAGGTCCATGACCACACACCAAAAAGATGAGTAGAGTTGTTGCCAATCGATAATTGTTAACGCTTGGAACCATGACCACACACCAAAAAGATGAGTAGAGCTGTTGCCAATCGATAATTGTTACCGCTTGGAACCATGAGGATCAAACACATTCTCATAGCCAAACTTATACATAACATATATCTCTAGATAAACAATTGTTAGGTGCAGCGGAATGATTGTTTGCGCTTTGCTCAAGATGAGTGCTCCGAACTGTACTCAAGGTTCCTTTTGTTCTTATGGAAGGGAGAGCCTTCCGTTCTTAATGAGAGAATGCTATGATCACAAACAAAGTGAATGGACACTGTGCGTGCAAGTGTATAAGACTGAGAGATAGAGAGAGAAGAGAGATACGACACCAGAGACATATAACCCTCCTCCGAAGGCCCCACTCTCGTCGGCGATAGTGGTCTACTTATGATTGCACAATCTGGTACAAACTGAATGCATGTGACTGATGCAAGTCTAGGCTATGTCAGCGATGGCGACGGGGATGACGACACTGGTCTAAGGGCTGAAATCTGCAATCTTTTATCTGTTGTCCAAAAATGCTATGGGCTGAAATCTGCGACTGAGCCAAAAACGCTGATTTTGGAACTGTTTTCTGTGGGTCTTTGTTGCTGAAAATCTACAGGTTTAGGGCTGAAAACAGAGGTTCCTAAAGGCTGAAAACTGATGGTCTTTCCGGGCTGAATCTGCTAATTCTTTGGGCTGATCTTGTAGGTCTTTATCTGCTGCTGAAATCTCTACATATGCTGAAATCCAAAAACACTAGGTCAGTTGGTTTCTGTTGCGGGGAGATCTGATGCAAAACCGCTATCTGGTGGGACTTGTGGGCGATGGTGCTGATGCAAAACGCTAGGATCTAGAACTTGCTAGCGATGGCTTGTGGAAGGAAAAACGCCAGGCTATGATGCTGCTGCTTCTTGCTTGGTGGGGGAAACCGCCACGGTCTTGATGAGAAGTGGCCTGTTGAGCTTGGCTCCTGTTGCCTCTTCTGCCAAATAGTGCTAGCTCTAGTTTGCTTATATACAAACTTAGCAAAATTGCCCTACCTAGTTTCCAACAAAAGTCACTTAAGAATAATAAGTGAAAAATGTCAAAAATAGATAAAATAGGCTAAATGCACTGGAAAATTCCCTGAAGGATTCTGATGGATTCTGATGGGAATTCCTATGATCATGCTGTGTGCAACCAGAGGATATGCATCTATACTAAGTGACTAGGCATGCACGGTCTACGAATAGACTCACAAAAATATCCCAACCGACACGTCAGTTGACTTCGCGACAGAGTTATAAAATGTTCCCCTAGTCATACCGGAGGTAATGACGCGAACACATTTCACGGCCCAAAATAGCAGTTCCCTAATTTTTAGGAGATGCTTCCGTTGGGCTCCCACTGGTCTTCTGACCATCTATCCTCATTGGGACCGCATCCCAAAGTGCAATGTGGCCCAACTGTCGGATACTTTTTGTTGGTAGTCCCACCTTGACTTTACGCCTTAATTGGTTCACTTCCTAGTATCCACCAACTTGCTAAGTGCGACGGGGGGACCTATATGATCTTGCTCTAAGCCTAGATATCCTCTGACCATACGAATTCCAGTGCCGACCACTTCCCGTCTGCAGGTGAATCTACCGTTCACATTGGCCATACAATGTCCGACCGTTTGCTACTTCAAAAAGAGGGTCTCAAAACAAATAAAATAAACCCTATTGGAAAGAAACCAACAACCAAGGTTAGCAGTTGCCACATCTTTGTGACATGGTTAATAACTGCCATGTCCTCGTGACACACAAAAGTGCCAGATCACTTCTAATCTAGACTGACTGGATTGACTGAACCCTGATCGTGCTGTGGCTTGTCCATGGAGACATAGGGTTGGATGTGTCACGTGACATTCCCTCCTTTTCAAAGTGAGGTACTGGTACCGAACTGGCGTCGAGGGAGATCGCCAATAGTATCTGGAATCCTGGAAGGGACTCTTCGCCAGCCCACTCTGATGTGTGGGTCGTGCGGTACTTGAACTTCATAAAGGTCTGCAACGCTTGCTTCTTTGGGCCGCGCCGAAAGCGACACAGAGTCTTTTGTGGCTCCTTCGATGCTTCAACTTCGTCGAGAGTCATGCTTCTTTCTTCTTCAAGAATCTCCATGGCTGAAAATTCCTGAACCCATTTCCAACACAAAAACATGAACATACCCATTACATGTAAAGTGAGTGGAAAAAATCTTGTCTTCGCTAAAGACTGTGTATGCAATGTAGATGAACATAGAGACGGAGTGACAAACCGTTCATCAAACACATGCAAACAATGAGATCGGATCTTTCTCTTTTGATCTAGAGCAATCAATTGTGGCAATTCACAATGGAAATGCACATGCTTGGTACTCATACTTTCATGTGCTCTTTCTACAATTGTGTCGTGCCAAGGAAGAGACATGAAATGCGACTTCCTTGAATGCATACTTTTCAGTTTTTCATGAACAATCCGTATTAACTTGTGCTCATTCATGAGTGAAACGTGGTTAATGTACAATATGTCATGCCTAGTAAAAGGGATCACATAAAGATGCTGACGAAAATACAGGAAATGATCACGAAAGAAACAGTCGAACAATGCGTGCGTATCAATCATGCGAACACATAATACTTCCTGTGAGGGTTCTTTGGACCTAGGCTCGAGAGCCAAGATCGGTTCTTCCTGAATGATCGAATCGTCCAGTGGGGGTTCTTTGGACCTCGACTCGAAAGCCAAGATCGGTTCTTCGTGATTGATCGAATCTACAACGAGGCTAGCTTCGCTAGAAAAAGTATCAACTAAACCATCATTCTTGTGAACAATTACATCATCTTCATGCAACTCATCATGCTTGTGAGAAATCACATCTTGATCATGCAAATCATCATGCTTGTCATTGTCATCCAAATCATCATGCTTATCATTATCATTCAAATCATCATGCAAATCATTGGCATTCAAATCATCATCATGCTTATCATCATGCTTATCATCATGCAAATCCTATGTGTCATGCTTGGGAGAAGAAGAGACTGAGAGAGTCTCCTTTTCCCGAATCTCTTGCATCTGTGCCTGCATTTGAGAAAAGAGTCGCAACATCTCTTGCATTCTTGCTTTGGTCTTGCGATCAAATCTTGCTTGACGTTCTTTTTCTTCCAAGTCGTACTGACGCTCTATGGCTACCATTTCTTCTTCGTAGTCACGATCTATGGCTGCCATTTCTTCTTCGTAGGCCTTTTTGTCTGCTTCTCTTTCTTGGTCCAACTCCTCCATAAGAGTTAGCGCAATCCTTGACGTAGATGGAAAAGAGAGAGGGTCGGAAAAACCTCCTGGTGGGGAAAATTCTTCTTCGCCTCTCTCATGCTCATCACCTCCAAGCGAAGTATCCATTCTGCTTCGAGTGATGACCATCCACTGAAGTTGTGGGTTATTGTGGGTTCTTGGGGGTTTTGAGGTTCTTGAGGTTTTCTTTCGCTTGCAAACCATGTTTGAGAAGGATCTTCTCTTCACCTGAGTTCTACTCCTTTCCATGGGCGCACCCCTTGGCGGCCTTGCGCTCACACCAAGGTTGCTTTTTCCCACCTCACGTCGATTGGCCGGCCTCTCAGTGTCTGGTCCGCTCTCAATGAGTGAAAAGAGACACAAGGGGAGGCTGGACAAGCCCTTCTTTCTTGGGATTCTTGTCACTCTTCAAAAACACGATTAGGGCTCGATATGCCCAAGTGAACTTGGGTTCGTGCCACCGCAACAAGCAAAAATAAATAAAAAATTCTTGTGATTCTTGTGGTTCTTTCCTTGAGTGATACAGAACACTGTCAAAGCTCTGATACCAATGTTAGGTGCAGCGGAATGATTGTTTGCACTTTGCTCAGGATGAGTGCTCCGAACTGTGCTCAAGGTTCCTTTTGTTCTTATGGAAGGGAGAGCCTTCCGTTCTTAATAAGAGAATGTTATGATCACAAACAAAGTGAATGGACACTGTGCGTGCAAGTGTATAAGACTGAGAGATAGAGAGAGAAGAGAGATACAACACCAGAGACGTATAACCCTCCTCCGAAGGCCCCACTCTCGTCGGCGAGAGTGGTCTACTTATGATTGCACAATCTAGTACAAACTGAATGCATGTGACTGATGCAAGTCCAGGCTATGTCGGCGATGAGGACGGGGATGACGACACTGGTCTAAGGGCTGAAATCTGCAATCTTTTATCTGCTATCCAAAAATGCTATGGGCTGAAATCTGCGACTGAGCCAAAAACGCCGATTTTGGGGCTGTTTTCTGTGGGTCTTTGTCACTGAAAATCTGCAGGTTTAGGGGTGAAAAGTTAAAACAGAGGTTCCTAAAGGCTGAAAACTGATGGTCTTTCCGAGCTGAATCTGCTACTTCTTTGGGCTGATCTTGTAGGTCTTTATCTACTGCTGAAATCTCTGCATATGCTAAAATCCAAAAACGCTAGGGAAGCTGTTGGCAAAAACGCTAGGTCACTTCGTTTCTGTTGCGGGGCGATCTGATGCAAAAACGCTATCTGCTGGGACTTGTGGGCGATGGTGCTGATGCAAAACGCTAGGATCTGGAACTTGCTGGCGATGGCTTGTGGAAGGAAAACGCCAGGCTATGATGCTGCTTCTTGCTTGGTGGGGGAAACCGCCAAGGTCTTGATGAGAAGTGGCCTGCTGAGCTTGGCTCCTGTTGCCTCTTCTGCCAAATAGTGTTAGCTCTAGTTTGCTTATATACAAACTTAGCAAAATTTCCCTACCTACTTTCCAACAAAAGTCACTTAAAAATAATAAGTGAAAAATATCAAAAATAGGTCAAATAGGCTAAATGCACTGGAAAATTCCCCTGAAGGATTCTGATGGATTCTGATGGGAATTCCTATGATCATGCTGTGTACAACCAGAGGATATGCATTTATACTAAGTGACTGGGCATGCACGGTCTACGAATAGACTCACAAAAGTGCCAGATCACTTCTAATCTAGACTGCCTGGACTGGCTGAACCCTGATCATGCTGTAGCTTGTCCACGGACACATAGGGTTGGATGTGTCACATGACAACAATCATATACCTGGAGGCACAGATGAGGTCCTCTGCTTCAAGCCATAAATTTTCCACTCGTGATGTCTCCTCTAAGATACGAAGTTAGAGGAAAGTTGAAGCCATAAAAAAGCTACTAGTCTTTGTTATGTTTTGTATTCATTTGGAACCGATCTTGGATTGGCCTTGAGCTACAACAATTAAGGGGTATATATGGATTGACACTGGAATTGCAAGTGCAAAAATCCCCCTCCTATTCGTCTTCACATGATGCTAGGGTATGTGGGATACAAACGTTGGCAATAACTCAAAAGACATTTATTTGGTATGTATTCAACGCTGTGTGTCTTGTGGAAAGGAGCCTTGAATAATTGCAAGTAAGCATCTAGGTTCTTCGTGCTCATCTCCACCTTGTACGAGCTTGTAAATCTCGGGATCTCATTGACCGGCAGAGAGAGTGCCTAAGCGGTGGCATGAAAGGTGACCATGAGCTAGGCATGGGATGTAACCTAGATCATAGACAAACGTAAACTATGTGTATCACAACTCGAATAGGTGTGTCTAATTTCGTGTGACTATGCTTGAAGCATAGCTATGAGAGCAAAAACCTATCCCAAGGCCAAGGATGAAGAACCACTAATATAGACTTTGCGTATGTGTGGAGTCTAGCAAAGCAATGCCTTGAGAGGCTTGATATCTGCGATGGACTATGTCCTTCGAACTAATCTCCTTCTCATGTGAAATATCTCTCGTTGGCGCTCCTCCATCTTGTTGATGTGACCCGTCATGGATATTGTCACAAAATTGATAATTTGGCAATCTGACAGAAGACAGAGACTGACATGTGGCAGGTCGCCCAAAAAACGTGGCGACTTTACACATGATGTGGCAGCCATATGGTACTAACATGGCATGCTTTTGGTAGTTAAATCTTTGGGCACCAGCTTTTTGTAGCGATTGCTTTTGGCCAGTGCCTATAAAAATATGCCCAAGGAGTCACTCTCAACAGATTAGTGCATGGTTGCATGGTTGCAGAGTGACTCCGCTACAATTGTACTATGTGACTTATCAATATTAAAAGAAGTAACTATAGGGACGAGTACCTTGGGTCATGACTACTATTTGATTTAAGTTAAAATGTTGAAAAGTTTTTAGTTCTATTTGTGTGTTTCTGTGAGATTACAGCCTTGTTGGTGCCAAGCCGGTTACAGTGGTGTCAAAGCTTTAGTCTATTCTTCTTATATGGAGGATCTGGTCTGACTTTTTGTTGTACAAGTTATGGATTCTAATAGAGAAGTCAATGAACGCATTCCACCTACTATTTTGTGGGATGAAACAAACAACAATGAAGATTCGAACAAGGTCTGACTCGTTGACGAGGAGTTGGATGACCAACTTGAATCTTTGATCAAGGATCCACAGCTTGCAAATATTCGACAAAAACTGCAAGTTAGTATTGGTGCTAAGTGCCTCATGAAGTATTCCAAGAATCCTGAATACGTAAAATTTCTAAAGAAGCAACCAATCCAAGAATTTTATGAGAGGTGGTAGAAAGTAGTGAACCCTACTTTTGAATTCGGCAATGAAAGTGAAAGCAAAGTCGAAATCTGATATGAAATCTTCTCTCTCAACGTCAGAAGAAATTATCCAGCTGTGGAGCGAAAGATCAATGAAATCATGAAGTACAGGAAACACTCTCGAAAGGGACAAACTACGAGTCTTTCCCCGATTATCTTGGCCAACAGTCAACTTTTGAGGATTTTGGGAGAGAAGGCGTAAAAAAAGAAACACAACCAATGTGTTCACTTTGAGGACCGCCAATGTTTCCAATACCCAAGATCGATGATATACTTGATAGATCGCAGGGTTCTCCTTATTGGCATGGCAACCCGGCAAAAGACAAAGTGACATATGGGAGCCCACCCAAAAAATGTGGCAAACTTTACATGATGTGGCAGCCGCACAGTGCTGACGTGACAAGCTTTTCGGCAATTAAAACTTTGGCCCCAACTTTCTATATCAGTTTCATTTCTTAGCCACAGTGCTATAAAAGTATGGCTAGGGAGTCAGTCTCGGCACATCAATGCACGGTTGCACAGTTGCATTGTGACTCCCTAGGAGCTATACTGTGTGAAAAGAACAAAAGTGCGCCCAACTTTGGCGCCAGTGCAACTGGAAGTGGAATTCCACCACTTTTGTCACGACTACTATTTGATTTCAAGTTGAAGTGTTTACGTTTCCAGTTTTGTTCGTATGTTGCATCCAAGGTCCTCAATCGGGTGGGATGTATGCGGATCTTAATTGGTTTATCGGCTACTTCAGTGTAAAACTGAAACCAATCACCCACGTTGTAGGAACTCTGGTTTCCTCACCAACATTGTTTGTCACTGTATCGTTGAGTTGTTTCCACCAAGCTTCATTGTAGTTAGGGAGTTATGGTCTAGTGAAAGAGGTGACAAAGTCTCCAAGCTTGTAAGAGACAAAGACTGCCATCGTGGTTGCCCGGCATATGGCACATTTGTTACCAACCAATTGCCGATCCATTGAAAAGATGGGAAGTGTGGGGATCTTGATTGGTTTGTTGGCCTCATGATGGACTTTGCCACAAAAATGACGATTTGCACACTCATGATTTGGGTTGCTTGATGTATTGCACCATACTTGGGTCCATGCTTCGTGGAGCGATCGGAACTCTTTCCGAGGCTGAGATAGCGTGTCCTTCTAAGGAGACCTTTCATTACGTAGCGACTGTAAGGTGGCTCTTTCTTCCTAAAGAGCTCTTTGCAACTCCTTGTGCATAGTGAGCAAGGATAGATGGGGGAAGAACACGAGAGGCATCATTGAGGAACTCCCTTGCCCCTTTTAGCTTGGTGCGACTAATGTAAAGTCGTGCTTCGCTGACTTTTATTGCGAGAGACGTCACCATGCTCCCCAAATGTCTCGCCATGTTGGAGTATCATATTCTCGAGTTCATCAAGGGCCTTCTCTTGATAGTCTCCTACTACATAAGCTGGTCATCAAAGATGAGCTTTTGTGGCCCATCAGAGGTGCAAAGCACAAGACGAGGACCTGGCCGAGCACTAGACTGGTCGACCAAGGACGAGAATTGGGCATGGACTAGTAGTACCTGGTTGAGCAGTAGACCAGCTTGCTATAGAGTAGCTGTGAATGGAAACCTTGAGACCAACTTTGAGCAGATGACGGCGTGCGAGCACCTGTAGACCCCGAAAGACAATAACACGAAAAAACAACACTCGTAAGATTGAAAATTGAAGGCATCTACTCATAATGTACCGACTTGACTGGCTGGCGCTAGGCCACTGCCGGTATCCTCCCACCAGAGAAATCAGCAGCACAACGGACGCCGGACTAACCCTCAGGACCAGTTGTCATGTGCCCATCGGAAAGTCTGCACCTGTTGTCATGTGCCCATCGGAAATGGAAAGCGCGTGGAGCTCAGATGTCATGCTTATTCACGAGATTGAGAGAGACCCCCTCGCAGAGGATGAAGCCCTTGCCATAGTGAAAGGCGAAAGAATAGTTCGCTCTGTGCTCAACCCGCACCTTACAGGACGGTTATGGCAGCCCCACAACAAGTTGCCCATGACCCTTGCGCCCCCCCATGTGGGATGTCCTCACGGGCTCTTTTCTCCAACTTCCAAAGCGTGTCATGCATATTTCCTGGGTTGCTCCTATTCAAAGCTCAGTAGTAATAAGGACAATCAGTTTGCATCCCTTTTCTACGTAACACATCCATCGAATGCCAAAATGCGCTATTTGTGTCCTGACCATTCCTACTTACGGCTTGTTCTTAGGGCAATTCCATGCAGGGTGGTTTAGAGACAAGCAAATGAATCAAAGACTTTCTTTCTTTGCTCTTTCAAAGTCGCACTCTATGTCCGAGGATATGCCTCTTCCCACCCTTCCATGGTTGATAGGTCATGCCAATATTTGGGAATCGATGCCCTTGTTGTGCACCAAGAGACAAGTATACATCTAGAACACTTGGCACTTTCTTTGCAACAGGCATTGCCAAATTCCTTGAGTTGAGTCAAAGTCATCAAGAAAATCTTCTTCTTCCTTCTCATTTTCCTCACTTAGAGGATTTAACACCATGTTGGCTGTCATTCTCGATTTCTTAGGGAAATCTTTGAATTTATGTTTTCCCAAACATCCATAGCAAAATCCTTCCTTCATGGCCTTTTCCCTTTTGCTACGAGGTCAGCACCAAGTCCCTTGACTGAGTCTAAGTCCTTGGATCACCTTCTTCGTAGTAGGTGGTTTTTTGTCTTCTTGAGAGAGAGAGAGAGAGAGAGAGAGAGAGAGAGAGAGAAGCAACTTGGCAGAGAAGAATGTGTTTTGACGACTTTCACAAATATCTACTCATCAAGATTTATAGTGCAGCTTGTGTTGGTATAGAAAAAAATTGTTTTTCTTGTTTTGTTTATATGTATAAGGCTTGGTATTATCTTCAACATTAATGAAAATTGTAAAATCTTTATGACTTTTGTATGATTCTTGTAGTATTCGAATTGTAGAGAATTTGTTTATGCATACAATAAAAAATAAGTACTGCTTTCTTCACCAAACACTCAGTTCTTGAATATGTCAATACAAAAATTCGTCTCTTCTATGCGCTCATATTGAATGCTACTATGGAAAATCTCTTTTACAAGATCACCTTAGCATAGACATCTTCATCATTCCTCATTGTGGTTGTGCAATCTTTTATCTTCTTAGTAAAATTTGCACTGAAAGCTTTAGACTGACCTTGACCATCCTTACAGTGGCTTCTCATTTGTTAAGAGAGTTTATATGTCTGCATTAACATTCCTTGCACCTAAAAACCTTGCTCTAATACCATTGTTAGAAAAGTGGGAAAGTTTCCACCATTGTTGGAAACACACACTTGGGCACATAATCTCCCTTTTGCATAGACCCATCAGCATGAGAGAGAGAGAGAGAGAGAGAGAGAGAGAGAGATGTTGACATGCACACCTAATAATAGATGTAAAAAGAAGAGACACAAATTCTAGCCCCCAAGGTGCATGGCACACTTGTGCCCGTTGAGTATTTCATGGTTTGTTTATAAGTATCTTGTGCCAAAGTTTAGTCCTCTCTTATACAAAATCATTGTGTGTCAATCCATAATGACACACTCTAAGAGCTGGTTCACACGTGTATCCCTCTAGGCTTAGTCTATTGCATAGACTACGGTATTTACAAATGAACCATTGCACATACATTAAGACAAAAATTGAATTGAAAATGTCAAAAGATACATTCCACTTTATATCTCCTTTATAAGTGCATGGAAATTTTTCCTAAGATCTCATATGAATTTTATGAAGCTCAAAACGACAAAATACCATTTATGATGATGGGTGAGAACGGGAGGCAAAGTCGGTAGAAGGGCTTGTGGATGGACACGAGGACCTAAAATATTTATATGCTTCTTTGAAAATCCCAAAAGAGTCTAAACCCCTATGTTCTTACCCCCATACTTTGGATTCAATTCCACGAACTTCAAACGTTCAAGGAAGGAGGCAAGAGCATCACCTGTCTTTCCTAGGATGGCACTTATGGCCAAAGTTATAGGGTGCTCAAATTCATCATATAGTTTGATGCTACCTTTGGAGGTGAGAGATTCACTGAGCAATCCAAGCTACACCATGTAGCTATGTATCTCCAAAATTCCACTCGTCGTCAATGGTGGGCTACAATGCAAACACAAGGGACCGAGTGAAAGACTTGGAAATAATGTATAATTGCTATTATACTGTAATTCTTGATGAACAAAGCCAAAAACAATTAGCTTACAACTTGATGTTGTCTTAAGCTCGAGAAGGGGGAGTCAATTTGAAAGTATGTATACAAGTTTTGACATCACCATTTCAAAGCCGTTGTCTTCATAGCAAAAGCAACAATATTGTGTAGGGATTTCTAAGGATATGTACATGTATGTGCAAAAGCCTAAGAAAATTTCAAAAATCGTCCACCACCCCATGGTTGCTACCAAGATATTCTCTTCCAACAAGATGCCTTATAAAGATGAGGCATATGAGAACAATTAAATGATAAGTAGGTAAATCCAAACACGAGCTCAATCTTATGGTCATGTTATGGTCCTTCTTGGCATTCTTTGTTGTTTTTCATGCACAACAAGAGGAGATTCTCTCCCAAGTTAATGATCTAAGAGAAAAGGGAATGGTACATCCCATTTCATTTTCCTTTTACTCACTTGTTCTTTTAGTGTAAAAGAATGATGGGTCCTACCATATGTGTATGGACTATCGTGCACTAAACAAGAGTACAATAAACAATCAATTCCTAGTTCCTTGCATAGAGGACATAGTTGATAAGCTACAAGGTCCTTCCTTCTTTACCTTAGAAGTGGATTCCATCAAATAAGGATTGAGCTCAGTGACATACACAAGATCATGCTTTGCACGCAATTTGGGTTGTATGGATACCTGCTAATGCCTTTTGGCCTTACCAATGCTCCTACAACATTTAATAGGTTGATGGGAAGACTCTTTCAAAAGCATACAGCATATATAGGAGTATTCTTTGACAATATAATCATCTACTCTAAGACTTTGAAAGAGCATAAAGAGCACTTAAAGGCAGTTTTTGAAGGACTACATGCTAACAAGCTCTATATAGATAAATGGAAATAAAAGTGAATTATTTCTCAATGAGATACGATACTTGGGTCATATTATCTCTAAAGAAGGAATCCGTGTGGATCTAAATGAGTGGCCACAACCAAATAACTTACATGGGCTAAGAAGATTTATAGGCATGTGTTCCTACTATAGACGATTCATAGAGAAATTCTCTATAATAGCTGGTCCACTCTATGGCTTAACTAAGAAAGGTTCAATATCAGTAGAATATTAGAGAGAATCATGCCTTTAATGAGGTAAAGCAAAATCTTACAACAAAACCACTTTTCGTTTTACTATATTTTACTAAGTCTTTCGAAGTTCATTTTTGTGATGCATGTGGTGATAGTAGTGGGGTTGTCTTCTCGTAAGAAAGACATCTTATTGTTTATGAAAGTCTTCAATTACACCCACAAGAGCAAGTACTTAGGATCTATGAAGAAGAATTGCTTGTATTTATGTCATAATAACTAATATCTAATTCTCCTAAATGATTTTCTCATGTTAAAATGATCATTTAATATGGGGAAGTACACGGGAGAAAAGCTAGAATATTGGTTAGGCTGGCAGACTAGTCACAATAGGGATCCAAAGGAGAGAAAATAGGGATCCAAAGGGGGTCATCTGCAAAAGATCAATGTGCATGAATGGTGCTTTAAAGACCTTAGGGTTTAGCCCATTAAGACTTCCAAACTGCTAAGGTTCCAAAATTAAATGAAATCTCTAATGGTCAAACCTTAGGGAAAATTGCATGCTTGTGGGAAGACTCAAAAGTCTTCCCACATCCCTATCAAGGAGGGGGCGAGCCATTTTTGTAGGGGATGAGAGAGAAACACACACACACTCTTCCAAGCTCCCTTTACACAAAGGGCATAGTGGACACATGTCAGCTTCCCAGCCCAGTTGCCCCCAAGGTGCATTCAAATCCTATTGGATGGCCATAGAGATGGACCAATGAGAAGTAGGCTAGAGTACACTTAGTTTAAGTTATTTGAAAACACTTGATAAAAGAACCAATAGAAATTAAGCTCTCTAGAAGACTTTTGGACAGTCTCCCAAGGGGTCCAATGAGCATTCAGCAGCCCAATGGCTTGCCTAATTCTTATTAGCCACAAGACCAAGAGGTCCAATGAGAGATTAATTGAATTATTTAAATATCAAAGCTCTCACAAAAGGGGAAAGGGGGACACATGTCACAAGGCTGGCAAATATGCTTCTAATTTCTTATTGGCTAAGCCTGCCATGAGCCAATGAGGGGCCAACAAGAGGAATTAGCAAGAGGGGTCGACCAAGAGGGAGGGGGGGGGGGGGGGGGGGGGGGGGGGGGGGGTGATTTTTGCAAGGCATTATCACACACACTCACACAAGCTCGTGTGTGAAGTAAAGAAGACTATCTCTCCTTCTCAAGCTTTAATGGAAAGCTCATCATCTACTCCAAGCTTGTGAGAAGGGAGGCCTACACCAACAACTCTTGGCTTTGTGATACAGATCCAACCAAGAGCCAAGCTTCAATGCATGCTCATCTCCTCTACCATGCTAATTACTAAGCTATGCTAAGCTATTAAGAGTGATTATGTGAGGAGAAATACTTCTTTCTTGTAAGAATACTTCTTCTTCCTCTCAATCTACTCTCAGATCCCGCTAGCTCTCACCATCTTTGAAGGTGTGTGAGGTCTTGGGTCGGAGACCGTGAGGGAATTGATGTTGTGTTTTCAAGTGTAAGCTTGGTGCTTGAAGCTTCCATCTTCATTGCACCAGCAAGGTATTGAAGGAACACAAAGTATTGTATTGTAAAATGTCTCCCTTGATGGGAGGAAACCTATAATACAAAGCCGTTTGGAGGGGGGACCGGCTCCATGTATATCCGGTCCTCAACTATTGTCAATAGCTTAATTTCTCTCTCTTTTTGAAGTATTGTTGATGCCT
This sequence comes from Adiantum capillus-veneris, assembly GCF_014529385.1. Classification (NCBI taxonomy): domain Eukaryota; kingdom Viridiplantae; phylum Streptophyta; class Polypodiopsida; order Polypodiales; family Pteridaceae; genus Adiantum; species Adiantum capillus-veneris. Next base: position 70,999,131 of record NC_140951.1, on the reverse strand, counting down.
ATCTAACTAGGTGTGATGCTTTTGTTGATCTCTCGATCCAAGCACTCTTGCTATGCTTGCTAGGAATCTTTTCTTAATGAAATGCTCACTATGTCTGTTATTTTCCGCTACACACAAGTTACTAGACCATTAAATGTTACGAGTTATTCATGCATTAGATTCATGGAAGCACTACTTACTAGTGCCACCTTTCATCATATACACAGACTATCAAAGTATCAAGTACTTAGGATCTGTGTGAGGGATCCCATCGTTGCAAAAGCTCCAATGATCAACAAAATTATCAATCCGGAGGGATGAGCTACCCGGCTAGGGCATGGAAACACTCACACGATTAGTGAGCTAATCATGGCAACACGAATGGTTAACTCTATGAGGTGAGCTTCTTGGCCTATGGAGGAGCTAAGCCACAATGAAGGGCAATCTCCACATCCACTTCTCTTCACCTCCAATCAACCCAATCACACACACTACGATTGCAAGACGCACACAACACTAATCATATCATGCAACACACTAATCGCAAGCACACACACATAGATCTATTGAGCACCACACTCCAATCAAACCTACATACACACAAGCAAAAGAGGGCAATCACACAAGATTAGAGAGGGATTAACCACTAATTAGTTAAGATCTAGCTAATCTAAGCATCATAGGAAATCATAAGAAGTATGAAAGAGGTAGAGTGAAAGAGAATGAATCATTGATTAGTGTTAATCAAATCTCATGAGCAAGGAGAATCTCAAGGACTCTATAGCCACACACCTCAAGAGCTCTCACCAAAGAGTGCTCTCAACAAATGAGCTTGAGAACCCTAATTTCTTTTACACATTGCCTTATATACCTAGGGTAAAAATATGCAATGTCCGGACGTCGAAGGCCTTTAGGGCTCCACCACTTATTGAATGTGCTCCCTAGGCACACTAGCTGAACTGTTCTTTACACCTTGGAACTCCCATTGAGCCCGTAACACATTAACAATATTACAATGGCTTGAAATAAATCGGAAATTTACAATATGTGACCATTTTGAAAAAACGTGGAAAATGTGTAATTCCAATCTTTACTGCTTCTTCATATTGATCTTCGATGTGCATTCATATGTCTTCGGTCTTTAGCAGCTTCTGTTAATAACTGACGTTGACTCAGTTAACATTTTGCCCTTTCGATTTTAGTGCCCGTCCTCGGGCACTGTTGAAAAGTGTCCGTGGAGGCCGTGGAAGGTTTTTGATTGGTTGTTGATGGGCTGATCGTCTTCATTTGTCGTTGAATTTGTTGATGAGGTTCAATTTTTTGCACCATCTTCATTGGTCCAAATATGTCTGTTGTGAGAGATGATGTTGCATTTTTTCGATGTAATAGCATAATGATGAGGCTGTTCTTTATTTATGAAAAGTATGTACAAGGGAAGTAGAATGATGAGGTTCTAAATTAGGGTCTAATACCTGGATGACCAATGGGAAAAAACCCAATGCGAAAAAAGTGCCTTTGGGAGACGCACATTACTGGAGTACTTATTAGCATGGAAAATTTTAATAAAGTACTCAAGGGATTATTTGCTGATAGATATGGAATTAAAAAGGCAGCAAATATGAAAGGGTAGCATGATGGAACATGGGTTTGCTTGTTGTAGTTCACTCAAGGTGCATAGGTGGAAGCAAAAAAGAGTGTCTAATGCATATGTCCAATGATGGGACATCCTATTTATGCATACACAAAAATACATAGAAAATAATATGCTGTGCAAGAAAGATTTGAGGGGTTCTTCAGAAAGATGGTGTAGCTATAAAAGCATATGACATGGCTTTGTAAGTTGGCACCACTTTAAGAGTGGTTTTCATTGACGAGGATATGTGCTCTCACCTTAGTGTGCAATGTGCGTGAGTGTTGAACTCTACGACACTCCACCAATTGTAAATTAATAGAATTTGATTCTTATGCTCATCTCATCCAGCATGAGCGACATGATGCTACAGACGGATGCGTGGCTGCCTTGCAAAATACTCGGAATAACACAATATATACCATAAAAACAATAGATCGACATACCTGAATCGTCGCACACGCACATGAATGATCTCAACACGAACATAGAGAGATAGAGAGCAAGATATAGCAAGGGAGAACGTGCAAGCGCACCTCCTAGAGCGGAGTGCTACGTCGACACGACGAGAGAGGAGGGAGGATAGGAGAGAAGAAACACACAAGCACTGGGTACAATCTCCCCCCGTGCAAGAGTGACCATTTCCCTCTTGCACGTATTTATTTTATAGATTTCTTGAATGGTGAAATTGGTTACAAACTGATCGGCCGGTCATAAATGACCAAAGCTCATAAAGAGCACTTGAATAATAAAATGTATATAAAATATTATATCCTTTTGCAATAGCCTAGCTCGGTCAAGCCTTTTCCACCTGTGAGCTGCAATAAATAATAAAGTATCAATTCTATAACATACCTCTCCGTTGAAAAGCAACTGTCCTCAGTTGCAAAGATAAAAAATCTGCAAACGATACTTGTAAAAAAAAGTGATTAGAAATCTGTGTCAAAAATAGCATATAGTAAAATTAATGAAACTAAACAACATTGCTTATGCCTGCAGTCATCCACATACTACTTATTCTAGTGTCCCATACCACTAGAATAAGCAGTATATGTCATACCCTGATGAAACAGGATATCATTGGTCTCACTCGTCATTCAATAATCAATTCTCATCAATCTCAAGTCCAATTTCATAAATACTGTCATGACATAAAAGCATCGACATATACCAATTCTCAATCCAAATCCAAATCCAAATGCAATTATCCTTCATTTTGTATACCCGGGTAATAAAATCATACCAATTGCAGTGGTGGCCAGCCCACTGCAGCATGATTTTGTGATCGGTGTTGCCTAAATCAGCGAATCTACACCAATAAGACGTGCTGCCTAAATCGGTGAATCTGCACTAATGCTACCTAAATCGGTGAATCTGCATTTGGTATAAGTTTAAAAATCATGAATCTGCAATTTATCAACGTGCTACCTAAATCGACGAATCTGCACCAAGATGAGTATCTATACACTGCCTAAATCGGCGATTCTGTGTGCACATGACCAATGGACTAGACATGACATAAAATAGAAAAATATTTACTATTTGATTGACACCGCTTTGAGGTATAGTGGAATAGCAAAGTACTTACAAACTCTTGTTTATGATGGAAAACACCTTAGCTCATGTGAGGAGCTATTATATAATATCAAATGACCTTAATAAAAATTCCATTCATTGCAAAATTTAAGCCATTATATGAGAGATGGCTAGGTTGATAGCTCATAAGATAACCTAAAAAGAGAGAGGAGGTATTGGAGGTACTTACCTGAATAATAGACTATATTTAAAAATGTATACACCAGTGTGTGCATGTAGAGAGAGGTACAAATAAGAGAAAGTTGTGACTGGAGTTTGATAAGAGAACATTGTATGTAGATTCATCTGCAAAACTTTTCTATAAAAAAAGCACTAAAAACAATTGCTTGTTAAATTTAAGAAGACATTAATAATTGCATATCAAATGCATTAACATTTGAAACGCCATGAAGGAAAAATTTGATGCGAAGTTTGTTTGCCAAGAAAAGAGAATGAAAGTAGACAACTTGAAGTACAAATGATCAGATAAGAGAGGTGTTATCTAAATTGATAGGGTGGTTTGCAAGATTGGGATTCCAGTGAATATTGATCTTCAAAGAAAGTGAGGCCACACTCAATGGATGAATGTTAGGATAGGTCAAAAGTAGGTCTCCGAAAGTAGTAATTGGCCGCAAATTCGGGCATAGAGGTAAGTATTTGTCAGTAATCGTAGTCCTCTACGAAGGAGTATTGAAAACGTTGGGAGGGATGTGGTACAAAAGCAAATAAATCGAACAATATTTAGTAATATGCAACAACAATTTGACGCACATATGATGTAACATGTAAGACATTTTGTAGAGCAATCAAAGTGAAAAGCTAATTAGACTACATCATTGGTAATATGTATAAATTTACATTATGGGGATAATGGCTCTTACAAATAATGATGAGAGAGGGATTTTCTTCGTTATGCTTGATAACTGTTGAATAAACAAAGTAATATGCAATTGGGGTGTTGGTAGCTAAAAGTGTACCTAGTCAGAGTTCATCGATGGTCATCATTGCTAGAATATTAAGGTTTGATGTATCTTGAGGGTGAAAATTTGACTCTAGCACGTTATGGTTATTCACGGTGTTTACGATGTAGGGCATGAAAGTAATAAAATAAACTAAGAGACTACAGGACTCATGAGAAGCAAAATTATTGTTATATAACTCCACAGGGTCACCATCTCCATCCTCTTTTCCAATGAAATTTGCACCTAATCCCTTCAAATGTGATAGATACTACAGATGTGGGTAATGAAGGCTATTTATATAAGACCTGTCTGAATTTTCCTTGTAAAAGACAATGGACAAATGACATAAAATTGACCAGCCGATT